>NW_027078186.1:18784-20917 GCF_036669915.1 Pocillopora verrucosa | reverse complement strand
GATGCCGAAGCATGCCCTGGGTGAGGGGGGTGGTCGAGGGATCCTTCCCACGGTTTATGGTGGATAGTAGCAGGTCGCCCCCACAAGCCCTTGCGAGTCCCGCAGACGGTCCCAGAGGCTGACCCGTTTGGTATCTCCTCACTGTAAGATTTTAAAGCCAGATACACGCACCTACGGAGCTAAAACATTGTATAATAGGTTTTTAGGACACGTTATGTCTCTTGGGACCCCTCCCTCCCCTCCCTAGGGAATAGTGCTTCAAATCGATGCTCCTCAATGTGTTAACTGGGTTGAGGAAAATACATTAGGGTTAGGTAACGACTTCGGGGTTAGGGTAACCATTTCTTAGGGTTAGGGTAACAATTTCTTAGGGTTAGAGTATCGATTTCTTAGGGTTAGAGTAACGAAACTAGGGCTTTAGAATTTCAAATTCGCCTACACTCAGGGATGTGGCCGCTTTACAGCCTGAACCTGGCCGATAACAAGCAGAATTTCGACCCCATTTCCTCGTCTACGACCATACCACAGGGAAAGCACCGGTTCTCGTCCGATCACCGAAGTTAAGCCCTGTCGGGCGGGGTTAGTACTTGGATGGGTGACCGCCTGGGAATACCCCGTGTTGTAGGCTTCAATTTTTTGTCTTGCGAACATCTCTAAACGTTTTATCCCAATAAATAGCTCTCCATACACCACAATTTCACATAGAGAGCCGTAGGTGAGTGAGGAACAAAATCAAAGCAAAAAACGAGGGGGGGAAAACACCTTTTTGTCAAAAATCGGCCAGCTAATGGCGAAAACTCTAGTGCGATCGACTTTTCTTACAGAGCGCGCGCGAGCGAGTGAGCACGCGCGAGATGAACAGTTTATGATGTCAAATTCTACTTCTGTGATATCAAATCATTCCAAATAACGAACGAAAAAATGAATAGGAAAAAAACGCACACTTCTGAGACGCAGTTTTAAGCCATCGTGACGTGGCAAAACACTCGCACACTTCCAAGAGGAGGCGCGCGAAAAACGGCACTGAAAGTCGACAATGGTTGGATTCAGACTGCAAACGAATCGGGAAAAAGGTTCGATACTTTTACTACTCTGCTAGTTTGTTTCCTTCCCTCGTTCATTCGTTCACTCGCTTGCTCGCACAAAGGATACACTAACGATAGCAATAGCATTTCTAAAAGCGGCTCCAGTGACAATAAAACCGCTCAAAAGGTTCAAAGTGTACTCACGGTCCAAGTCGAATGCCCTTCTATGCTCGCTCGCTCGGTCGATCGGCCGTTTGGTTTCCTTTCATTTCCTTTCCCTTCGCGCGCATAGCACAGCACGGCACGGCACGCACAACCTGCAAATACAAACGAACAGGACTTTACACACAATAGAGCAGACAGGCCTTGAACAAAAACAGCCAGCAAAGTTACGCACCGCCCCGAAACTCACCTTGTTTCCTTCCTCCAGTCTCTCCAATGCACTTCTACCCCTCCAAACGTGCCAACACCTTGGCCAGTTGTGCGTCCTTTGCTTTCTTTGCAAGTCTACCGGTCCACTGCAAAAGCAAAAATACCCTCGATAGTCAGTAAGAGGGCCATATAGACATAGTTTGGATGACTTTTGCGGGGACGAGCGCGAACGCAGGTCCCCACTACCAGAAATTATACGCTCGAGTTACCCACATTTGGGGTAATCGCAAGGGTCAACCCAGTCGAAGTGCAATGAAAGGGCCTCGCCTTGAGAGGACTGCCTCCTTGATCACAGTACCTCCCGCGTCAGGTAAGTATGCTTTTTCAGCGTCTGCCCTCGGTGAAAAAATCCACTTACCCCTAGGTCCTTGTGGTAGTGCTTTGCGCACTTCAGAAAACGTAGGCCAGCGGCCGTTCCTGCCATTGTCTGTTGTCTGAATTATCATCCCTCTTTCACCTCTTCCCCCTCTAAGGGCGGGCGGGGCTCCTGTAAACATAAAAGAATGCTATACCGTTGACTTTGTTTTGGATTGAATGTGTCTTCCCCAGAGGGAAGTGGGCCGCACTCGGAGGTAGTGCTATACCGAGGCAACCCGTGGCTGGGACGAGGCAAGCCTCTTTTCCACAGCCCAGTTCCAAAAATCAGTTTAATATATGAGCTGCTCAATGAGCAGCG
>NW_027078186.1:16588-18721 GCF_036669915.1 Pocillopora verrucosa | reverse complement strand
GATGCCGAAGCATGCCCTGGGTGAGGGGGGTGGTCGAGGGATCCTTCCCACGGTTTATGGTGGATAGTAGCAGGTCGCCCCCACAAGCCCTTGCGAGTCCCGCAGACGGTCCCAGAGGCTGACCCGTTTGGTATCTCCTCACTGTAAGATTTTAAAGCCAGATACACGCACCTACGGAGCTAAAACATTGTATAATAGGTTTTTAGGACACGTTATGTCTCTTGGGACCCCTCCCTCCCCTCCCTAGGGAATAGTGCTTCAAATCGATGCTCCTCAATGTGTTAACTGGGTTGAGGAAAATACATTAGGGTTAGGTAACGACTTCGGGGTTAGGGTAACCATTTCTTAGGGTTAGGGTAACAATTTCTTAGGGTTAGAGTATCGATTTCTTAGGGTTAGAGTAACGAAACTAGGGCTTTAGAATTTCAAATTCGCCTACACTCAGGGATGTGGCCGCTTTACAGCCTGAACCTGGCCGATAACAAGCAGAATTTCGACCCCATTTCCTCGTCTACGACCATACCACAGGGAAAGCACCGGTTCTCGTCCGATCACCGAAGTTAAGCCCTGTCGGGCGGGGTTAGTACTTGGATGGGTGACCGCCTGGGAATACCCCGTGTTGTAGGCTTCAATTTTTTGTCTTGCGAACATCTCTAAACGTTTTATCCCAATAAATAGCTCTCCATACACCACAATTTCACATAGAGAGCCGTAGGTGAGTGAGGAACAAAATCAAAGCAAAAAACGAGGGGGGGAAAACACCTTTTTGTCAAAAATCGGCCAGCTAATGGCGAAAACTCTAGTGCGATCGACTTTTCTTACAGAGCGCGCGCGAGCGAGTGAGCACGCGCGAGATGAACAGTTTATGATGTCAAATTCTACTTCTGTGATATCAAATCATTCCAAATAACGAACGAAAAAATGAATAGGAAAAAAACGCACACTTCTGAGACGCAGTTTTAAGCCATCGTGACGTGGCAAAACACTCGCACACTTCCAAGAGGAGGCGCGCGAAAAACGGCACTGAAAGTCGACAATGGTTGGATTCAGACTGCAAACGAATCGGGAAAAAGGTTCGATACTTTTACTACTCTGCTAGTTTGTTTCCTTCCCTCGTTCATTCGTTCACTCGCTTGCTCGCACAAAGGATACACTAACGATAGCAATAGCATTTCTAAAAGCGGCTCCAGTGACAATAAAACCGCTCAAAAGGTTCAAAGTGTACTCACGGTCCAAGTCGAATGCCCTTCTATGCTCGCTCGCTCGGTCGATCGGCCGTTTGGTTTCCTTTCATTTCCTTTCCCTTCGCGCGCATAGCACAGCACGGCACGGCACGCACAACCTGCAAATACAAACGAACAGGACTTTACACACAATAGAGCAGACAGGCCTTGAACAAAAACAGCCAGCAAAGTTACGCACCGCCCCGAAACTCACCTTGTTTCCTTCCTCCAGTCTCTCCAATGCACTTCTACCCCTCCAAACGTGCCAACACCTTGGCCAGTTGTGCGTCCTTTGCTTTCTTTGCAAGTCTACCGGTCCACTGCAAAAGCAAAAATACCCTCGATAGTCAGTAAGAGGGCCATATAGACATAGTTTGGATGACTTTTGCGGGGACGAGCGCGAACGCAGGTCCCCACTACCAGAAATTATACGCTCGAGTTACCCACATTTGGGGTAATCGCAAGGGTCAACCCAGTCGAAGTGCAATGAAAGGGCCTCGCCTTGAGAGGACTGCCTCCTTGATCACAGTACCTCCCGCGTCAGGTAAGTATGCTTTTTCAGCGTCTGCCCTCGGTGAAAAAATCCACTTACCCCTAGGTCCTTGTGGTAGTGCTTTGCGCACTTCAGAAAACGTAGGCCAGCGGCCGTTCCTGCCATTGTCTGTTGTCTGAATTATCATCCCTCTTTCACCTCTTCCCCCTCTAAGGGCGGGCGGGGCTCCTGTAAACATAAAAGAATGCTATACCGTTGACTTTGTTTTGGATTGAATGTGTCTTCCCCAGAGGGAAGTGGGCCGCACTCGGAGGTAGTGCTATACCGAGGCAACCCGTGGCTGGGACGAGGCAAGCCTCTTTTCCACAGCCCAGTTCCAAAAATCAGTTTAATATATGAGCTGCTCAATGAGCAGCG
>NW_027078186.1:14393-16525 GCF_036669915.1 Pocillopora verrucosa | reverse complement strand
GATGCCGAAGCATGCCCTGGGTGAGGGGGGTGGTCGAGGGATCCTTCCCACGGTTTATGGTGGATAGTAGCAGGTCGCCCCCACAAGCCCTTGCGAGTCCCGC
Organism: Pocillopora verrucosa; assembly: GCF_036669915.1. Classification (NCBI taxonomy): domain Eukaryota; kingdom Metazoa; phylum Cnidaria; class Anthozoa; order Scleractinia; family Pocilloporidae; genus Pocillopora; species Pocillopora verrucosa. Next base: position 16,422 of record NW_027078186.1, on the reverse strand, counting down.
AGACGGTCCCAGAGGCTGACCCGTTTGGTATCTCCTCACTGTAAGATTTTAAAGCCAGATACACGCACCTACGGAGCTAAAACATTGTATAATAGGTTTTTAGGACACGTTATGTCTCTTGGGACCCCTCCCTCCCCTCCCTAGGGAATAGTGCTTCAAATCGATGCTCCTCAATGTGTTAACTGGGTTGAGGAAAATACATTAGGGTTAGGTAACGACTTCGGGGTTAGGGTAACCATTTCTTAGGGTTAGGGTAACAATTTCTTAGGGTTAGAGTATCGATTTCTTAGGGTTAGAGTAACGAAACTAGGGCTTTAGAATTTCAAATTCGCCTACACTCAGGGATGTGGCCGCTTTACAGCCTGAACCTGGCCGATAACAAGCAGAATTTCGACCCCATTTCCTCGTCTACGACCATACCACAGGGAAAGCACCGGTTCTCGTCCGATCACCGAAGTTAAGCCCTGTCGGGCGGGGTTAGTACTTGGATGGGTGACCGCCTGGGAATACCCCGTGTTGTAGGCTTCATTTTTTGTCTTGCGAACATCTCTAAACGTTTTATCCCAATAAATAGCTCTCCATACACCACAATTTCACATAGAGAGCCGTAGGTGAGTGAGGAACAAAATCAAAGCAAAAAACGAGGGGGGGAAAACACCTTTTTGTCAAAAATCGGCCAGCTAATGGCGAAAACTCTAGTGCGATCGACTTTTCTTACAGAGCGCGCGCGAGCGAGTGAGCACGCGCGAGATGAACAGTTTATGATGTCAAATTCTACTTCTGTGATATCAAATCATTCCAAATAACGAACGAAAAAATGAATAGGAAAAAAACGCACACTTCTGAGACGCAGTTTTAAGCCATCGTGACGTGGCAAAACACTCGCACACTTCCAAGAGGAGGCGCGCGAAAAACGGCACTGAAAGTCGACAATGGTTGGATTCAGACTGCAAACGAATCGGGAAAAAGGTTCGATACTTTTACTACTCTGCTAGTTTGTTTCCTTCCCTCGTTCATTCGTTCACTCGCTTGCTCGCACAAAGGATACACTAACGATAGCAATAGCATTTCTAAAAGCGGCTCCAGTGACAATAAAACCGCTCAAAAGGTTCAAAGTGTACTCACGGTCCAAGTCGAATGCCCTTCTATGCTCGCTCGCTCGGTCGATCGGCCGTTTGGTTTCCTTTCATTTCCTTTCCCTTCGCGCGCATAGCACAGCACGGCACGGCACGCACAACCTGCAAATACAAACGAACAGGACTTTACACACAATAGAGCAGACAGGCCTTGAACAAAAACAGCCAGCAAAGTTACGCACCGCCCCGAAACTCACCTTGTTTCCTTCCTCCAGTCTCTCCAATGCACTTCTACCCCTCCAAACGTGCCAACACCTTGGCCAGTTGTGCGTCCTTTGCTTTCTTTGCAAGTCTACCGGTCCACTGCAAAAGCAAAAATACCCTCGATAGTCAGTAAGAGGGCCATATAGACATAGTTTGGATGACTTTTGCGGGGACGAGCGCGAACGCAGGTCCCCACTACCAGAAATTATACGCTCGAGTTACCCACATTTGGGGTAATCGCAAGGGTCAACCCAGTCGAAGTGCAATGAAAGGGCCTCGCCTTGAGAGGACTGCCTCCTTGATCACAGTACCTCCCGCGTCAGGTAAGTATGCTTTTTCAGCGTCTGCCCTCGGTGAAAAAATCCACTTACCCCTAGGTCCTTGTGGTAGTGCTTTGCGCACTTCAGAAAACGTAGGCCAGCGGCCGTTCCTGCCATTGTCTGTTGTCTGAATTATCATCCCTCTTTCACCTCTTCCCCCTCTAAGGGCGGGCGGGGCTCCTGTAAACATAAAAGAATGCTATACCGTTGACTTTGTTTTGGATTGAATGTGTCTTCCCCAGAGGGAAGTGGGCCGCACTCGGAGGTAGTGCTATACCGAGGCAACCCGTGGCTGGGACGAGGCAAGCCTCTTTTCCACAGCCCAGTTCCAAAAATCAGTTTAATATATGAGCTGCTCAATGAGCAGCG
>NW_027078186.1:12197-14330 GCF_036669915.1 Pocillopora verrucosa | reverse complement strand
GATGCCGAAGCATGCCCTGGGTGAGGGGGGTGGTCGAGGGATCCTTCCCACGGTTTATGGTGGATAGTAGCAGGTCGCCCCCACAAGCCCTTGCGAGTCCCGCAGACGGTCCCAGAGGCTGACCCGTTTGGTATCTCCTCACTGTAAGATTTTAAAGCCAGATACACGCACCTACGGAGCTAAAACATTGTATAATAGGTTTTTAGGACACGTTATGTCTCTTGGGACCCCTCCCTCCCCTCCCTAGGGAATAGTGCTTCAAATCGATGCTCCTCAATGTGTTAACTGGGTTGAGGAAAATACATTAGGGTTAGGTAACGACTTCGGGGTTAGGGTAACCATTTCTTAGGGTTAGGGTAACAATTTCTTAGGGTTAGAGTATCGATTTCTTAGGGTTAGAGTAACGAAACTAGGGCTTTAGAATTTCAAATTCGCCTACACTCAGGGATGTGGCCGCTTTACAGCCTGAACCTGGCCGATAACAAGCAGAATTTCGACCCCATTTCCTCGTCTACGACCATACCACAGGGAAAGCACCGGTTCTCGTCCGATCACCGAAGTTAAGCCCTGTCGGGCGGGGTTAGTACTTGGATGGGTGACCGCCTGGGAATACCCCGTGTTGTAGGCTTCAATTTTTTGTCTTGCGAACATCTCTAAACGTTTTATCCCAATAAATAGCTCTCCATACACCACAATTTCACATAGAGAGCCGTAGGTGAGTGAGGAACAAAATCAAAGCAAAAAACGAGGGGGGGAAAACACCTTTTTGTCAAAAATCGGCCAGCTAATGGCGAAAACTCTAGTGCGATCGACTTTTCTTACAGAGCGCGCGCGAGCGAGTGAGCACGCGCGAGATGAACAGTTTATGATGTCAAATTCTACTTCTGTGATATCAAATCATTCCAAATAACGAACGAAAAAATGAATAGGAAAAAAACGCACACTTCTGAGACGCAGTTTTAAGCCATCGTGACGTGGCAAAACACTCGCACACTTCCAAGAGGAGGCGCGCGAAAAACGGCACTGAAAGTCGACAATGGTTGGATTCAGACTGCAAACGAATCGGGAAAAAGGTTCGATACTTTTACTACTCTGCTAGTTTGTTTCCTTCCCTCGTTCATTCGTTCACTCGCTTGCTCGCACAAAGGATACACTAACGATAGCAATAGCATTTCTAAAAGCGGCTCCAGTGACAATAAAACCGCTCAAAAGGTTCAAAGTGTACTCACGGTCCAAGTCGAATGCCCTTCTATGCTCGCTCGCTCGGTCGATCGGCCGTTTGGTTTCCTTTCATTTCCTTTCCCTTCGCGCGCATAGCACAGCACGGCACGGCACGCACAACCTGCAAATACAAACGAACAGGACTTTACACACAATAGAGCAGACAGGCCTTGAACAAAAACAGCCAGCAAAGTTACGCACCGCCCCGAAACTCACCTTGTTTCCTTCCTCCAGTCTCTCCAATGCACTTCTACCCCTCCAAACGTGCCAACACCTTGGCCAGTTGTGCGTCCTTTGCTTTCTTTGCAAGTCTACCGGTCCACTGCAAAAGCAAAAATACCCTCGATAGTCAGTAAGAGGGCCATATAGACATAGTTTGGATGACTTTTGCGGGGACGAGCGCGAACGCAGGTCCCCACTACCAGAAATTATACGCTCGAGTTACCCACATTTGGGGTAATCGCAAGGGTCAACCCAGTCGAAGTGCAATGAAAGGGCCTCGCCTTGAGAGGACTGCCTCCTTGATCACAGTACCTCCCGCGTCAGGTAAGTATGCTTTTTCAGCGTCTGCCCTCGGTGAAAAAATCCACTTACCCCTAGGTCCTTGTGGTAGTGCTTTGCGCACTTCAGAAAACGTAGGCCAGCGGCCGTTCCTGCCATTGTCTGTTGTCTGAATTATCATCCCTCTTTCACCTCTTCCCCCTCTAAGGGCGGGCGGGGCTCCTGTAAACATAAAAGAATGCTATACCGTTGACTTTGTTTTGGATTGAATGTGTCTTCCCCAGAGGGAAGTGGGCCGCACTCGGAGGTAGTGCTATACCGAGGCAACCCGTGGCTGGGACGAGGCAAGCCTCTTTTCCACAGCCCAGTTCCAAAAATCAGTTTAATATATGAGCTGCTCAATGAGCAGCG
>NW_027078186.1:10001-12134 GCF_036669915.1 Pocillopora verrucosa | reverse complement strand
GATGCCGAAGCATGCCCTGGGTGAGGGGGGTGGTCGAGGGATCCTTCCCACGGTTTATGGTGGATAGTAGCAGGTCGCCCCCACAAGCCCTTGCGAGTCCCGCAGACGGTCCCAGAGGCTGACCCGTTTGGTATCTCCTCACTGTAAGATTTTAAAGCCAGATACACGCACCTACGGAGCTAAAACATTGTATAATAGGTTTTTAGGACACGTTATGTCTCTTGGGACCCCTCCCTCCCCTCCCTAGGGAATAGTGCTTCAAATCGATGCTCCTCAATGTGTTAACTGGGTTGAGGAAAATACATTAGGGTTAGGTAACGACTTCGGGGTTAGGGTAACCATTTCTTAGGGTTAGGGTAACAATTTCTTAGGGTTAGAGTATCGATTTCTTAGGGTTAGAGTAACGAAACTAGGGCTTTAGAATTTCAAATTCGCCTACACTCAGGGATGTGGCCGCTTTACAGCCTGAACCTGGCCGATAACAAGCAGAATTTCGACCCCATTTCCTCGTCTACGACCATACCACAGGGAAAGCACCGGTTCTCGTCCGATCACCGAAGTTAAGCCCTGTCGGGCGGGGTTAGTACTTGGATGGGTGACCGCCTGGGAATACCCCGTGTTGTAGGCTTCAATTTTTTGTCTTGCGAACATCTCTAAACGTTTTATCCCAATAAATAGCTCTCCATACACCACAATTTCACATAGAGAGCCGTAGGTGAGTGAGGAACAAAATCAAAGCAAAAAACGAGGGGGGGAAAACACCTTTTTGTCAAAAATCGGCCAGCTAATGGCGAAAACTCTAGTGCGATCGACTTTTCTTACAGAGCGCGCGCGAGCGAGTGAGCACGCGCGAGATGAACAGTTTATGATGTCAAATTCTACTTCTGTGATATCAAATCATTCCAAATAACGAACGAAAAAATGAATAGGAAAAAAACGCACACTTCTGAGACGCAGTTTTAAGCCATCGTGACGTGGCAAAACACTCGCACACTTCCAAGAGGAGGCGCGCGAAAAACGGCACTGAAAGTCGACAATGGTTGGATTCAGACTGCAAACGAATCGGGAAAAAGGTTCGATACTTTTACTACTCTGCTAGTTTGTTTCCTTCCCTCGTTCATTCGTTCACTCGCTTGCTCGCACAAAGGATACACTAACGATAGCAATAGCATTTCTAAAAGCGGCTCCAGTGACAATAAAACCGCTCAAAAGGTTCAAAGTGTACTCACGGTCCAAGTCGAATGACCTTCTATGCTCGCTCGCTCGGTCGATCGGCCGTTTGGTTTCCTTTCATTTCCTTTCCCTTCGCGCGCATAGCACAGCACGGCACGGCACGCACAACCTGCAAATACAAACGAACAGGACTTTACACACAATAGAGCAGACAGGCCTTGAACAAAAACAGCCAGCAAAGTTACGCACCGCCCCGAAACTCACCTTGTTTCCTTCCTCCAGTCTCTCCAATGCACTTCTACCCCTCCAAACGTGCCAACACCTTGGCCAGTTGTGCGTCCTTTGCTTTCTTTGCAAGTCTACCGGTCCACTGCAAAAGCAAAAATACCCTCGATAGTCAGTAAGAGGGCCATATAGACATAGTTTGGATGACTTTTGCGGGGACGAGCGCGAACGCAGGTCCCCACTACCAGAAATTATACGCTCGAGTTACCCACATTTGGGGTAATCGCAAGGGTCAACCCAGTCGAAGTGCAATGAAAGGGCCTCGCCTTGAGAGGACTGCCTCCTTGATCACAGTACCTCCCGCGTCAGGTAAGTATGCTTTTTCAGCGTCTGCCCTCGGTGAAAAAATCCACTTACCCCTAGGTCCTTGTGGTAGTGCTTTGCGCACTTCAGAAAACGTAGGCCAGCGGCCGTTCCTGCCATTGTCTGTTGTCTGAATTATCATCCCTCTTTCACCTCTTCCCCCTCTAAGGGCGGGCGGGGCTCCTGTAAACATAAAAGAATGCTATACCGTTGACTTTGTTTTGGATTGAATGTGTCTTCCCCAGAGGGAAGTGGGCCGCACTCGGAGGTAGTGCTATACCGAGGCAACCCGTGGCTGGGACGAGGCAAGCCTCTTTTCCACAGCCCAGTTCCAAAAATCAGTTTAATATATGAGCTGCTCAATGAGCAGCG
>NW_027078186.1:7807-9938 GCF_036669915.1 Pocillopora verrucosa | reverse complement strand
GATGCCGAAGCATGCCCTGGGTGAGGGGGGTGGTCGAGGGATCCTTCCCACGGTTTATGGTGGATAGTAGCAGGTCGCCCCACAAGCCCTTGCGAGTCCCGCAGACGGTCCCAGAGGCTGACCCGTTTGGTATCTCCTCACTGTAAGATTTTAAAGCCAGATACACGCACCTACGGAGCTAAAACATTGTATAATAGGTTTTTAGGACACGTTATGTCTCTTGGGACCCCTCCCTCCCCTCCCTAGGGAATAGTGCTTCAAATCGATGCTCCTCAATGTGTTAACTGGGTTGAGGAAAATACATTAGGGTTAGGTAACGACTTCGGGGTTAGGGTAACCATTTCTTAGGGTTAGGGTAACAATTTCTTAGGGTTAGAGTATCGATTTCTTAGGGTTAGAGTAACGAAACTAGGGCTTTAGAATTTCAAATTCGCCTACACTCAGGGATGTGGCCGCTTTACAGCCTGAACCTGGCCGATAACAAGCAGAATTTCGACCCCATTTCCTCGTCTACGACCATACCACAGGGAAAGCACCGGTTCTCGTCCGATCACCGAAGTTAAGCCCTGTCGGGCGGGGTTAGTACTTGGATGGGTGACCGCCTGGGAATACCCCGTGTTGTAGGCTTCAATTTTTTGTCTTGCGAACATCTCTAAACGTTTTATCCCAATAAATAGCTCTCCATACACCACAATTTCACATAGAGAGCCGTAGGTGAGTGAGGAACAAAATCAAAGCAAAAAACGAGGGGGGGAAAACACCTTTTTGTCAAAAATCGGCCAGCTAATGGCGAAAACTCTAGTGCGATCGACTTTTCTTACAGAGCGCGCGCGAGCGAGTGAGCACGCGCGAGATGAACAGTTTATGATGTCAAATTCTACTTCTGTGATATCAAATCATTCCAAATAACGAACGAAAAAATGAATAGGAAAAAAACGCACACTTCTGAGACGCAGTTTTAAGCCATCGTGACGTGGCAAAACACTCGCACACTTCCAAGAGGAGGCGCGCGAAAAACGGCACTGAAAGTCGACAATGGTTGGATTCAGACTGCAAACGAATCGGGAAAAAGGTTCGATACTTTTACTACTCTGCTAGTTTGTTTCCTTCCCTCGTTCATTCGTTCACTCGCTTGCTCGCACAAAGGATACACTAACGATAGCAATAGCATTTCTAAAAGCGGCTCCAGTGACAATAAAACCGCTCAAAAGGTTCAAAGTGTACTCACGGTCCAAGTCGAATGCCTTCTATGCTCGCTCGCTCGGTCGATCGGCCGTTTGGTTTCCTTTCATTTCCTTTCCCTTCGCGCGCATAGCACAGCACGGCACGGCACGCACAACCTGCAAATACAAACGAACAGGACTTTACACACAATAGAGCAGACAGGCCTTGAACAAAAACAGCCAGCAAAGTTACGCACCGCCCCGAAACTCACCTTGTTTCCTTCCTCCAGTCTCTCCAATGCACTTCTACCCCTCCAAACGTGCCAACACCTTGGCCAGTTGTGCGTCCTTTGCTTTCTTTGCAAGTCTACCGGTCCACTGCAAAAGCAAAAATACCCTCGATAGTCAGTAAGAGGGCCATATAGACATAGTTTGGATGACTTTTGCGGGGACGAGCGCGAACGCAGGTCCCCACTACCAGAAATTATACGCTCGAGTTACCCACATTTGGGGTAATCGCAAGGGTCAACCCAGTCGAAGTGCAATGAAAGGGCCTCGCCTTGAGAGGACTGCCTCCTTGATCACAGTACCTCCCGCGTCAGGTAAGTATGCTTTTTCAGCGTCTGCCCTCGGTGAAAAAATCCACTTACCCCTAGGTCCTTGTGGTAGTGCTTTGCGCACTTCAGAAAACGTAGGCCAGCGGCCGTTCCTGCCATTGTCTGTTGTCTGAATTATCATCCCTCTTTCACCTCTTCCCCCTCTAAGGGCGGGCGGGGCTCCTGTAAACATAAAAGAATGCTATACCGTTGACTTTGTTTTGGATTGAATGTGTCTTCCCCAGAGGGAAGTGGGCCGCACTCGGAGGTAGTGCTATACCGAGGCAACCCGTGGCTGGGACGAGGCAAGCCTCTTTTCCACAGCCCAGTTCCAAAAATCAGTTTAATATATGAGCTGCTCAATGAGCAGCG
>NW_027078186.1:5533-7744 GCF_036669915.1 Pocillopora verrucosa | reverse complement strand
GATGCCGAAGCATGCCCTGGGTGAGGGGGGTGGTCGAGGGATCCTTCCCACGGTTTATGGTGGATAGTAGCAGGTCGCCCCCACAAGCCCTTGCGAGTCCCGCAGACGGTCCCAGAGGCTGACCCGTTTGGTATCTCCTCACTGTAAGATTTTAAAGCCAGATACACGCACCTACGGAGCTAAAACATTGTATAATAGGTTTTTAGGACACGTTATGTCTCTTGGGACCCCTCCCTCCCCTCCCTAGGGAATAGTGCTTCAAATCGATGCTCCTCACTGTGTTAACTGGGTTGAGGAAAATACATTAGGGGTTAGGTAACCGACTTCTGGGTTAGGGTACCCAATTTCGTCGGGTTAGGGTACCAATTTCTTAGGGTTAGAGTATCGCTTGCTTAGGGTTAGATTAACGAAACTAGGGCTTTAGAATTTCAAATTCGCCTACACTCATGGATGTGGCCGCTTTACATCCTGAACCTGGCCGATAACAAGCAGAATTTCCGCCCCATTTCCTCGTCTACGACCATACCACAGGGAAAGCACCGGTTCTCGTCCGATCACCGAAGTTAAGCCCTGTCCGGCGGGGTTATTACTTGGATGGGTGACCGCCTGGGAATACCCCGTGTTGTAGGCTTCAATTTTTTTGGTCTTGCGAACACCTCTAAACGTTTTTATCCCAATCAATAGCTCTTCCATACACCACAATTTCACATAGAGAGCCGTAGGTGAGTGAGGAACAAAATCAAAGCGAAAAAACTAGGGGGGGAAAACACCTTTTTGTCAAAAATCGGCCAGCTAATGGCGAAAACTCTAGTGCGATCGACTTTTCTTACAGAGCGCGCGCGAGCGAGTGAGCACGCTCGAGATGAACAGTTGTATGATGTCAAATTCTACTTCTGTGAATATCAATTCATTCCAAATCCGAACGAAAAAATGAATATAAAAAACGCACACTTCTGATACGCAGTTTTAAGCCATCGTGACGTGGCAAAACACTCCGCACACTTCCAAGAGGAGGCGCGCGAAAAACGGCACTGAAAGTCGACAATGGTTGGATTCATACTGCAAACGAATCGGTAAAAAGGTTCGATACTTTTACTTACTCTGCTAGTTTGTTTCCTTCCCTCGTTCATTCGGTTCACTCGCTTGCTCGCACAAAGGATCCACTAACGATAGCAATAGCATTTCTAAAAGCGGCTCCAGTGACAATAAAACCGCTCAAAAGGTTCAAAGTGTACTCCCGGTCCTAGTCGACTGCCCTTCTATGCTCGCTCGCTCGGCTCGATCTGCCGTTTGGTTCCTTTCCATTTCCTTTCCCTTCGCGCGCATAGCACAGCACGGCACGGCCCGCACACCCTGCAAATACAAACGAACAGGACTTTACACACAATAGAGCAGACAGGCCTTGAACAAAATCAGCCAGCAAAGTTACGCACCGCCCCGACAATCACCTTTGTTTCCTTCCTCCAGTCTCTCCAATGCACTTTAACCACTCCAAACGCTGCCATAACGCTCGCGTGGCCCAGTTGTGTCGTCCTTTGCCGTTCTCGTTCCCGCAAGTCTACCGGCTCCCCTGCAAAAGCATAAAAATTACCCTACGATAGTCAGTAAGAGGGACATATGCATACATAGTTTGGATGGACTATTTGCGGGGACGAGCCGCGAACGCAAGGTCCCCACTACACTAGCAAATTAGTACGCTCGAGTTACGCCACATTTGGGGTAATCGGGGCACGGTCAACCCAGCCTGAAGTGGCAAATGAAAGGGCCTCTTGTCCTTGAGATCGGACTGCTCCCCTTGATCACAGTACCTCCCGCGTCAGGTAAGTATGCTTTTTCTGCGTCTGACCTCGGTGATAAAATCCACTTACACCCTAGGTCGCTTGTTGGTAGTGCTTTGCGCACTTCAGAAAAACGTAGGCCAGTAAGCGGCCGTTCCTGCCATTGTCTGTTGTTCTGAATTAATCCTCCCTCTTTCACCAGTTCTTCTTCGCCCCTCTAAGGGCGGGCGGTCTCTCTGGTATGAACATAAAAGCAATGCTATTATAACCGGTTGACTTTGTTTTGGATTGAATGTGTCTTCCCCAGAGGGAAGTGGGCCGCACTCGGAGGTAGTGCTATACCGAGGCAACCCGTGGCTGGGACGAGGCAAGCCTCTTTTCCACAGCCCAGTTCCAAAAATCAGTTTAATATATGAGCTGCTCATGAGCAGCG
>NW_027078186.1:3343-5470 GCF_036669915.1 Pocillopora verrucosa | reverse complement strand
GATGCCGAAGCATGCCCTGGGTGAGGGGGGTGGTCGATGGATCCTTCCCACGGGTTTATGGTGGATAGTAGCAGGTCGCCCCCACAAGCCCTTGCGAGTCCGCAGACGGTCCCAGAGGCTGACCCGTTTGGTATCTCCTCACGTAAGATTTTAAAGCCAGATACACGCACCTACGGAGCTAAAACATTGTATAATAGTTTTTTAGGACACGTTATTTCTCTAGGGACCCCGACCTCCCCACCCTAGGGAATAGTGCTTCAAAACGATGCTACTAAATGTTTTAACTGGGTTTAGGAAAATAAATTAGGGTTAGGTAAAGACTTCGGGGTTTTGGTACCCATTTCATAGGGTTAGGGTAACAATTCTTAGGGTTAGAGTATCGATTTCTTAGGGTTAGAGTAACGAAACTAGGGCTTTAGAATTTCAAATTCGCCTACACTCAGGGATGTGGCCGCTTTACAGCCTGAACCTGGCCTATAACAAGCAGAATTTCGACCCCATTTCCTCGTCTAAGACCATACCACAGGTAAAGCACCGGTTCTCGTCCGATCACCGAAGTTAAGCCCTGTCGGGCGGGGTTAGTACTTGGATGGGTGACCGCCTGGGAATACCCCGTTTTGTAGGCTTCAATTTTTTGTCTTGCGAACATCTCTAAACGTTTTATCCCAATAAATAGCTCTCCATACACCACAATTTCACATAGAGAGCCGTAGGTGAGTGAGGAACAAAATCAAAGCAAAAAACGAGGGGGGGGAAAACACCTTTTTGTCAAAAATCGGCCAGCTAATGGCGAAAACTCTAGTGCGATCGACTTTTCTTACAGAGCGCGCGCGAGCGAGTGAGCACGCGCGAGATGAACAGTTTATGATGTCAAATTCTACTTCTGTGATATCAAATCATTCCAAATAACGAACGAAAAAATGAATAGGAAAAAACGCACACTTCTGAGACGCAGTTTTAAGCCATCGTGACGTGGCAAAACACTCGCACACTTCCAAGAGGAGGCGCGCGAAAAACGGCCTGAAAGTCGACAATGGTTGGATTCAGACTGCAAACGAATCGGGAAAAAGGTTCGATACTTTTACTACTCTGCTAGTTTGTTCCTTCCCTCGTTCATTCGTTCACTCGCTTGCTCGCACAAAGGATACACTAACGATAGCAATAGCATTTCTAAAAGCGGCTCCAGTGACAATAAAACCGCTCAAAAGGTTCAAAGTGTACTCACGGTCCAAGTCGAATGCCCTTCTATGCTCGCTCGCTCGGTCGATCGGCCGTTTGGTTTCCTTTCATTTCCTTTCCCTTCGCGCGCATAGCACAGCACGGCACGGCACGCACAACCTTCAAATACAAACGAACAGGACTTTACACACATAGAGCAGACAGGCCTGAACAAAAACAGCCAGCCAAGCCACGCACCGCCCCGAAACTCACCTGCGTTCCTTCCTCCAGTCTCTCCAATGCACTTCTACCCCTCCAAACGTGCCAACACCTTGGCCAGTTGTGCGTCCTTGCTTTCTTTGCAAGTCTACCGGTCCACTGCAAAAGCAAAAATACCCTCGATAGCCAGTAAGAGGGCCATATAGACATAGTTTGGATGACTTTTGCGGTGACGAGCGCGAACGCAGGTCCCCACTACCAGAAATTATACGCTCGAGTTACCCACATTTGGGGTAATCGCAAGGGTCAACCCAGTCGAAGTGCAATGAAAGGGCCTCGCCTTGAGAGGACTGCCTCCTTGATCACAGTACCTCCCGCGTCAGGTAAGTATGCTTTTTCAGCGTCTGCCCTCGGTGAAAAAATCCACTTACCCCTAGGTCCTTGTGGTAGTGCTTTGCGCACTTCAGAAAACGTAGGCCAGCGGCCGTTCCTGCCATTGTCTGTTGTCTGAATTATCATCCCTCTTTCACCTCTTCCCCCTCTAAGGGCGGGCGGGGCTCCTGTAAACATAAAAGAATGCTATACCGTTTGACTTTGTTTTGGATTGAATGTGTCTTCCCCAGAGGGAAGTGGGCCGCACTCGGAGGTAGTGCTATACCGAGGCAACCCGTGGCTGGGACGAGGCAAGCCTCTTTTCCACAGCCCAGTTCCAAAAATCAGTTTAATATATGAGCTGCTCAATGAGCAGCG
>NW_027078186.1:0-3280 GCF_036669915.1 Pocillopora verrucosa | reverse complement strand
GATGCCGAAGCATGCCCTGGGTGAGGGGGGTGGTCGAGGGATCCTTCCCACGGTTTATGGTGGATAGTAGCAGGTCGCCCCCACAAGCCCTTGCGAGTCCCGCAGACGGTCCCAGAGGCTGACCCGTTTGGTATCTCCTCACTGTAAGATTTTAAAGCCAGATACACGCACCTACGGAGCTAAAACATTGTATAATAGGTTTTAGGACACGTTATGTCTCTTGGGACCCCTCCCTCCCCTCCCTAGGGAATAGTGCTTCAAATCGATGCTCCTCAATGTGTGAACTGGTGAGGAAAATACATTAGGGTTAGGTAACGACTTCGGGTTAGGGTAACCATTTCTTAGGGTTAGGGTAACAATTTCTTAGGGTTAGAGTATCGATTTCTTAGGGTTAGAGTAACGAAACTAGGGCTTTAGAATTTCAAATTCGCCTACACTCAGGGATGTGGCCGCTTTACAGCCTGAACCTGGCCGATAACAAGCAGAATTTCGACCCCATTTCCTCGTCTACGACCATACCACAGGAAGCACCGGTTCTCGTCCGATCACCGAAGTTAAGCCCTGTCGGGCGGGGTTAGTACTTGGATGGGTGACCGCCTGGGAATACCCCGTGTTGTAGGCTTCAATTTTTGTCTTGCGAACATCTCTAAACGTTTTATCCCAATAAATAGCTCTCCATACACCACAATTTCCATAGAGAGCCGTAGGTGAGTGAGGAACAAAATCAAAGCAAAAAACGAGGGGGGGAAAAACACCTTTTGTCAAAAATCGGCCAGCTAATGGCGAAAACTCTAGTGCGATCGACTTTCTTACAGAGCGCGCGCGAGCGAGTGAGCACGCGCGAGATGAACAGTTTATGATGTCAAATTCTACTTCTGTGATATCAAATCATTCCAAATAACGAACGAAAAAATGAATAGGAAAAAAACGCACACTTCTGAGACGCAGTTTTAAGCCATCGTGACGTGGCAAAACACTCGCACACTTCCAAGAGGAGGCGCGCGAAAAACGGCACTGAAAGTCGACAATGGTTGGATTCAGACTGCAAACGAATCGGGAAAAAGGTTCGATACTTTTACTACTCTGCTAGTTTGTTTCCTTCCCTCGTTCATTCGTTCACTCGCTTGCTCGCACAAAGGATACACTAACGATAGCAATAGCATTTCTAAAAGCGGCTCCAGTGACAATAAAACCGCTCAAAAGGTTCAAAGTGTACTCACGGTCCAAGTCGAATGCCCTTCTATGCTCGCTCGCTCGGTCGATCGGCCGTTTGGTTTCCTTTCATTTCCTTTCCCTTCGCGCGCATAGCACAGCACGGCACGGCACGCACAACCTGCAAATACAAACGAACAGGACTTTACACACAATAGAGCAGACAGGCCTTGAACAAAAACAGCCAGCAAAGTTACGCACCGCCCCGAACTCACCTTGTTTCCTTCCTCCAGTCTCTCCAATGCACTGTCTACCCCTCCAAACGTGCCAACACCTTGGCCAGTTGTGCGTCCTTTGCTTTCTTTGCAAGTCTACCGGTCACTGCAAAAGCAAAAAATACCCTCGATAGTCAGTAAGAGGGCCATATAGACATAGTTTGGATGACTTTGCGGGGACGAGCGCGAACGCAGGTCCCCACTTACCAGAAATTATACGCTCGAGTTACCCACATTGGGGTAATCGCAAGGGTCAACCCAGTCGAAGTGCAATGAAAGGGCCTCGCCTTGAGAGGACTGCCTCCTTGATCACAGTACTCCCGCGTCAGGTAAGTATGCTTTTTCATCGTCTGCCCTCGGTGAAAAAATCCACTTACCCCTATGTCTTGTGGTAGTGCTTGCGCCTTCAGAAAACGTAGGCCAGCGGCCGTTCCTGCCATTGTCTGTTGTCTGAATTATCATCCCTATTTCAACTATTCCCCCTCAAAGGGCGGGCGGGGCTCCTGTAAACATAAAAGAATGCTATACCGTTGACTTTGTGTTGGATTGACTGTGTCTTCCCCAGAGGGAAGTGGGCCGCACTCGGAGGTAGTGCTATACCGAGGCAACCCGTGGCTGGTACGAGGCAAGCCTCTTTTCCACAGCCCAGTTCCAAAAATCAGTTTAATATATGAGCTGCTCAATGAGCAGCGTATCAGATATTAAGCTGATAAGAACAGATAATACACTTGATCTAGCCAAAAGGCCGAGAAGCGATGCCGAAGCATGCCCTGGGTGAGGGGGGTGGTCGAGGGATCCTTCCCACGGTTTATGTTGGATAGTAGCAGGTCGCCCACACCAAGCCCGTGCGAAGTTCCCGCAGACGGTCACAGAGGCTGACCCGTTGGTATCTCCTCACTGTCAGATTTGAAAGCCAGATACGACGCACCTACGGAGCTAAAACATTGTATAATTAGGTTTTTAGGACACGTTTATGTCTCTTGGGACCCTCCCTCCCCTTCCCTAGGGAATAGTGCTCTGAGGAATCGATGATCCTCAATGTTGTTAACTGGGTTGAGGAAAATACATTAGGGTTAGGTAACGACGCCTGCGGTTAGACCTGCGTAGGCTGCGCGTAACCATTTCTTAGGGTTAGCTGGTAACAATTTTCTTAGGGTTTAGCGTATCGATTTCTTAGGGTTAGAGTAACGAAACTAGGGCTTTAGAATTTCAAATTCGCCTACACTCAGGGATGTGGCCGCTTTACAGCTGAACTGGCCGATAACAAGCACAATTTCGACCCCCATTTCCTCGTCTACGACCATACCACAGGGAAAGCACCGGTTTCTGTCCGATCAACGAAGTTAAGCCTGTCGGGCGGGGTTAGTACTTGGATGGGTGACCGCCTGGGAATACCCCGTGTTGTAGGCTTCAATTTTTTGTCTTGCGAACATCTAAACGTTTTATCCCAATAAATAGCTCTCCATACACCACAATTCACATAGAGAGCCGTAGGGAGTGAGGAACAAAATCAAAGCAAAAAACGGGGGGGGGGAGGGAAAACACCTTTTTGTCAAAAATCGGCCAGCTAATGGCGAAAACTCTAGTGCGATCGACTTTTCTTACAGAGCGCGCGCGAGCGAGTGAGCACGCGCGAGATGAACAGTTTTATGATGTCAAATTCTACTTCTGTGATATCAAGCATTCAAAAACGAACGAAAAAATGAAATAGGAAAAAACGCACACTTCTGAGGACGCAGTTTTAAAGCCATCGTGACGTGGCAAACACTCGCACACTTCCAAGAGGAGGCGCGCGAAAAACGGCACTGAAGTCGACAATGGTTGGATTCAGACTGCAAAACGAATCGGGAAAA
>NW_027078185.1:0-24717 GCF_036669915.1 Pocillopora verrucosa | reverse complement strand
ACTACATGTAGCGTTGCAGTTGTGTCTTCCGTTGTAGTTATGTCCTCACACCTAATAACCAATAGAATGCGGTTTTATTTCTTCCAATCAAAGTGCGTTGTGAACGTGTCTTCTGCGTGTCACTTCCCAACTAGGGGAGGGATGCAATGCAAAATTGTGAGACTATCGTTAAGTTTTCCGCGCTCGAAGGTTGAGAATTTCATGGGCTATTCTTGTTTCATGGGCTTATCCTTGATGCCTTTTGGGACACTTCGGATTGTTGAAAGATTAATATTCTTGTTGCGTTTTTAAGCGCGAAGTATCAGTGAAATTTTCTTCGATACGTTGGAAAGGTTAGGAAGACGAGAATTTGACATTGCCTCGTAGCTTCCCTTATTGGTTTGGAGTGTGCTGGTGATCGAAGTTGTGCTTTTTTGTCGGAACTACTAAAGGAAGGTAAGGTTTCGGTTGCATTTTATGCTAGTATTTTGTTAAATTCAAATATTACAACCATTCTTCAAAGATCACGTTCAAGTTTTGGGCTTAATACTGTAGATTTCATGCGACAGCATGGCGAAGCGTGCGAGTAACTACTAACTTGGATTCATTGAATCCTTCAGTGTCGAGGGCTGATTTTTATATTTTGCGTGGGACATGTAAAACTAGATGTTACATAATTGAAAAACAGGGCAGATCTCGGTGTTTCAATGCCCAAAAATGTGTGATTTTCTCCATCTCATTGTGCCTACAATGATGGCTATTATGGATACAGTGGAAGACATGTATTCATTGTAAATGTATGGGACTACGCAAAAATTCAACCTCTGGTATGGTTGATGTCAAATATCACATATCCTGGGAGGTTAACTCACAAACTGCTAACTCGTATGATGAAGATCTGGTCTCTTTCATAAAGGATAGGGTGCTGTCTCCCAATGCTCTCCAACAAGTAACAGTTGGGTTACAATATATTAAATCATTCTCTTTGCTCACCCAGAAGGGACAGAATTGCAGCAAAATTACTCTTCACTTAATAATTAGTGCTTGGCTATTTAAATCAGTGGCTGACATATGCCACTTTCTTTATTTTGATCAATTTAGAGTAAAGTCCCCTGTACCAAATTATAAGGAATATGATAACAATATGTATGTTATATGTTACCACATTATCCATACTTTTTCAGCTATGTTTCACAAACATTAAAATGAAATAAACACTAATTCATGCAGAAATGAATACTTAATTCAATACAGACTATTGCCTACTATTAGCAATTATTGCTCCTACATGTGTTAGCAAGAACTTGGTCTTGTTGGCATTCATTGTGAGCATTTGGCGATCTGTATATTAGTGGAGAAACTCTCTGCAACTATCTTTGCTAAGAAAATACCAATCCTTTCACCCTTACTAAATATCATTCATACAGGCATGGATGAGAACCAGCAGCAAAGCAAAGAAAACAAAAGTGCTGATGAGGTGGTAAGCTCTATTCTAAACATTTTCTTGGCGAATTATGCACTAGTTATAAAAAGGTATATGTTGTGCTTAATTTTTGTCCTTGGTATAAACATCATTTTCCTTTGGTTTTGTCAATGATATGAATGAAAAATGCATTTTGTGTAAAGAAAGATAAAATTTAGCTCTTAGCCTAAGTTATGATGAGATGATGTGTCACTATCAATTTGGCCTCTGTTAAAAGTAAAAGAATTAAACTAAGGATAAAACTAAACCACAGCATACCTATACTAAACCCTCAGCCTATTTGTATCAATATTACTATTTTTTCTGGTGTTCACCCAATAGATTCAATCCACTCACAGACAAATATGGCACCTGTGCATTTTACTATTACTCTTAGGCTAAGGCACTCGTAGAAAGCAATATTTCACAAAACAACAACATTATGTATGCAAGGTTTAAATTTTTCAGACCTTTACTGCTTGTTTTTATGATTGGTTCCAGTATTTTCTTGCACAAAGAGTTCTGGTTGAATGTACCAGTCACCATGTTTTTTGGTATGGTGGTTTACAGTAATTGTTGTATGAAGTAACCTTCACCAATATTAATTTTGTGAACTTGTCACTGACAAAGAGCTAGTTCATGATTAGACATTGATCGTTTCATTAATTGCCATGCTCTACATTTATCATTGAAGTACTGATTAACTCCTTTGCCATCAGTAATTGCATTAAAGATACTGTGTTAGAAATCACAGCACTGTACCCCAAAATCTAATGTCGTCCTCAGCACAATCTCATTTTTTGAGCAAGGCAAAAGTAAAAATCAAACAAGACCACACAGACATCATCACAGAGACAACATTGCTATGTATAATGTTTATATAGTTAGTTACATAAAAGGTACTCTATTCATTAATTCAGTGTCAATACTCACCCTCGTAGCAGCTATAATTTTTAGCCAACTTGGGAAATAGTGGCCTAAAATGGACCCTTTTGGACATCTGAACTTTTAAATTTCCAGGGGAAGGTTCCCCAGACTTTGCCATCCAAGTGGGAATAAATGGCTGTCACACTGTCATTTTGGTCCCTCCCAGCTGCTCAAACGTTGTCCCTCCTTTCCACAATCTTACCAAAGCCCCCATATGTGTAGTAATAAAAACATTGAAGTGAAGTGTGCTATCTCAGCAAGAGGTGATAATCATGCACACTTTTAAGTGAGTCATCATAGCAGATGTTTGGTGAGGTATTGCATTCTGTGCTCAAAATCTAGTTCATGTAGACCTGGGAAAAAAGAATGGGGTGTAGCAGCCATTCATGTTGTTTAATTGCTCTAAGCTCTAATTCGATACTACTGTTCATTTGGCTATCTTTCTTGCCAATACTGTTTCGTTATTTGAGTTTTCTTGAAGACACTTCCCATTGAGAAGAAGCATTATATGTGTTTACAAATTAGAAGTAAAGAAAAGTGAAAAAAAAATAGGAGAGTGACAGGATGGTATCAAAGACAGTGGTACAATTTTTTTTTGCAGGGGGGTCATTTTTTTATTTTTGAATCAGAGTTTTAGCCTAAGTATGTCTAAGTTTCTACACTTGTTGTTTAGTCTTGTGACTTCTTGCTTTAAGAAGTGAGGTAAAATTGTTTGAATTTGTTTTTTTCATTACAGCCACTTGAGTCTGTAAATGGAAAGAAAACACTGAAAAATGACGGTAGGGAATACATTGCTTGCACTATAAAGTATTGAAAGTAATTTGCAACTCTCCATATTTGTTATTTGTAATTGACATGCTTTGCACAGGTGTTGTGGGGTTAGTGGAGAAGTTAACTGTATTTCAAAAATTAAATCACTTTAAATTGCAGTGAAAGCTATTACTTTTATAGTTATAAAAGTATCAAAGGTAACTTCTCTGAGAACCTTCTCCAGTGTCTGTGATATAGAAGTGTCCACTAAATATAGGTTCATTTATTAAGAAATGTGGGAAGAATAGTATGCAACTGAAAATACAAGTAAGGACTGGAAAAGAATATTTATTCCTTGCTAGTAATCTCAGAACAGCTGTGTGGAGCTGGAAATTAACAGTGCTGGAATACAACAGTAAATCCTGCTGATAAACTGAGAACAGCTGTGTGGGGCTGGAAATTAACAGTGCTGGAATACAATAGTTAACTCCTGCTGAGAAACTGAGAACAGCTGAGAGGGGCTGGAAAATAACAGTGCTGGAATACAACAGTTATCCACTACTGAAATTCAGAAACAGGAAACTTTTAAATACTTTTGTGCAACAATATACTGAGCATGCAGTAATATCTTCCATTGCCTCAATTCCAGTTACTTGTAGAAAGGTCATCTCTGAACCATTAAATAGGATCTGTTTTACCCGTTATGGAAGAAAAAATCTTAACCCTTTAACCCCTAAAAGTGACCAGCTTCTAATTTCTCCTTACAATATCTCCCCTGAATCAAACATTGAGTTCATGAGAATAAAGGAAATGACCAACAATTTATAAATCTCTTGATTTTTATAAAAACTCTCTTTGTCAGGGCTTCAGGAAATGTATAGAGAACAGTATGGAGAATATGCATAATGATGTTAGGGTGTAAAGGGTTAATCAATAAATGTATGTTAAAGGTAGCAATCTTCTATAACTATTACTTATTCACAAATACTATATTTTATTTAGCAGATTGTAGCTTCAATGGATGCCAGAAATATTTTTATGAAAAACTGGCAGATACAGTTTTGTATTGTACTCCAGGATATACATCTTTCCCAAAAGATGGTATTTCTTCAGAGAAGAATGAAAACTTAAATGCTTTCTTTAATCAGTATAAAAGACGATTTTTTGAACGACGTAGCCTGAAAAGACCAGTCTACACACTAAAACTTGACCAAGAAGGTAAGATTGTCCGTGACAAAAATGGCATCCTTGTTGTTTTGGTCAACAGTTATGTTCAAGGAGAGCTTAAGACTACAAAGCAACTTCTCTACAGAGAGGCTGTAGATGGTGTATTAAGCAGTTTACACTACATTAAAGGTGTCCTTGGAGAGGATACTTGCCTCCCTGGAGGGGTGAATGCCTTGAGTAGGCTATTCAATCAAAAATATGTATTTAAGGGTATTTTCAACCTTATTAGGGCCTTCTTGGCTCGATGCTCAACATGTCAGGTCAACAACCCCTTGCCAATGCGAGTGCTTCCCCCTCCTGTCCCCATTAGATCTTTTCGCCCCCATTCCAGACTACAGTGTGACCTTATTGACATGGCCCCAAAGAAGCACCGTAGTTTTATGCAGAATAATTGTTGGAGCTACCGTTACATTCTAACAGTCAAGTGCTGTTTCTCGAAGTTTTGTTGGCTGTTCCCGTTAAAAACAAAGTCTGCAGAAGAAGTGTATGCCGTTCTGAAGGCCTTGTTCATCAAGGAAGGGTCACCTACTGTAATTCAGTCAGATAATGGTGGTGAATTCATTGGAGAGGTAGTGCAAAAACTTTGCAAAGAATTTGAAGTTTGCATGGTTCATGGTAGGCCACACCACCCACAGTCTCAAGGCCAGATAGAAAATCTCAACAAGCAAGTCAAAAGGTTACTTGCAAGGTTTTTACAACAGTTGCCTAGAGATCTTCAGGCCAATGTCTGGCCTTTACTACTCTCTGCTATTGCAGACCTTTTGAATTGCAAGTGGCACAGCACAATTAATGATGTGCCTTTTCGAATATATAAGAACCGTGAGCCTTCCTGCTTGGTGGACTACATCATCCCAGATGATAGTATGTGGACAGAAAGTATTGAAGATGGTTGCCTTGAGGATTATGAATTTTCATCAGAAGATTTCATTGAACTTGAGAGACATGGGGAAAGCACTTCCATGGATAAATCTAAATTAGAAGAGATAACAGAGGCCATCCTGCAAATTTCTTCTGAGACCATATTATTGTCCTCATTGGGTGTTTCAGCTAAGCAGCTGTCAGCAGCTGTTAAGAAGATAGTGCAAGGAAATTCACATTCTCCACCTTCTCACAGTCACAACAACATCCCACTTCAATCAGTGGATTCAGAGGCAGAATTCCAGGTAGAGAGCATCACCAAATACCTCTTCAACTTGAGTGAAGAATACAAATCTAAGTTGGTGGATGTGCTTGAAGCAACAGAACACACCATTCAAAAGAATCACAAACGGGCTCTTAAGAGGGCTAAAGAGCGGGAATTTAAGGTGGGAGACAAAGTTCTCTTCCAAAATCCACGTTCAGAAGGATTGCATTTTTCAAAGCCAGATCCCTTTCAGCCCTTGAATGTTCTGGGGGTCATCAAAGAGGTGCGTCCTGGAGGAATGTTCAAGGTGGAGATAGAATGTGGAGAGCAATTGGTAGTTAAATCCATTTTTGGTGGCCAGATGGTTTTGTTCAAGGAAAAGCAGTGTGAACTTCCCCTTTGTGAAACACCCCCCAAGTTATCTTTGCTGAATATGCACAATTTCATTTCAGAGTTTGGCCTAACTGTGCGTAAGGAGATGTATAATCGAAGTCTAAGGTTGAGGAAAGTGGCTCACCATAGAAGTATTGATGATTTATTGAAGAGTTATTGTCAGGTTCTGGATTATGGACTCCTTGCCATGGTATCGTCGTTTTCTGACAGAGAGGAAGAAGAAGCTGTGTTTCACCAGAAGTTTGTAACTGGCCTTCAAACTTTACAGGCTTCGGGTTTTCAGTACTTTCTCTATGGTACAATCTTTTGGGAGAGAGACAGAAAGCAAAACCTGGGAAAGTCAATTCTAAGTCATCTCACCAGTTACGAGGAGCACTCTGACTGCTTGTCGTGCGTTGGAGAGCAAAAAGAAACTCCATGCTTTCATCCCTGCTGCCAGAATCTTGTGCTTCAGATGGCTGTTAACTGTGGGCTCTTCTGTGTAACAATAGATGGTTGCATTGTACCATCTGATGATAGTATAATGAAAACATCTCAGACAGCTCCAAAGGAAACCCCTCTGTTAAGTAGCCATACAACTGAGGCTAGTACTTCATGCCATGATAAAGACAGTATCAAAAGACCTAGCACCCAAGTCGGTGTTGATGAGCCAGTGTTCAATAAGGATGATCTGCTTGACCATACAAATGATGTAAATGTTGATGTTGGATCCAACAGATGCAGTACACCCCAAGGAAGTCTGAAAACCCATGAAGTCACCCTTGGTGAGCCATCCACATCATTGCTGTTCATGCCAGGAAGCAATCAAGGAATGCTATGGAAGCCAGCTGAGTTGAAGGACAAGTGTCAGCAACATCTAGAGAACATTGATCCTTATTGCAGTGAACTGGCCAAGTTTGTAATGCCCTTGAAGGGCTTTCTTGCAGCCATAAATCCTTCTCAAGATAATGCCACAGAAAGAAGTAACTTGAGGTACTTTTTAAAGATTATTGACAAGCATGCAAATAAAGATGTACAGAGCCAAGTGCGCCTAAGTAGCAACAATGGCAGTCAGGAGTGTATGCAAGTTCAAGGGTACAGCTCATTCTGTGGACTTTGTGCAATGAACAATGCAATAGGTTGTTCCAGGAAAGGACCTACTATGTTCAATTTGTTTGACCTAGATTTGGCAGCAGACATCATTTGGTTAAAACAGGTTTGTGAAGTTGGCTGTGGATTTTCTGTACCTTTAGAGCCTATGCGGGGTCTTGATGGTGACTACAGTATTTTAGCAATGGAGGAGGCAGCAATTAGGAAGAACTGTACATTTCAAAGACTAGATTTACCCTTGAGGGCACTTGTGGATGGTGCTGCAATTAATTCCCTTGACACCAGCAGTCTCCAGGAATTTTATTCCCTTCTTCTGGGATTGTTCCAGGCAGATGAGAGACCATCACTCATTTTGAGGACAAAGGAATATCACTTTGTTACTCTGCTCTTTAAAGCAGATGCAATTGTACTTCTTGATAGTCGCAGGACATCTGCTCTTCCACTGTCCCTTAAAGATGGCCTAGGTTACATTCAGAGAGAAGCATATCAGAACCCAGATTTTGCTGCTGTAAACCTTCAAGGGCCTGGAACTTATGGCAATCCTGTGAGAGTGAATGACTTGCCAGAAGTTAAGCTGCACACAAATTTTCATTGCACACTGGATGAGGTGTGGGATTTAAGCAGTACTGTAAGTGATGATACCATCATTGCCACACTCCATGGACAAGTCAAAGCAAAAGATGTTCGTACCCTCAAGCCAGGTAACCAAATAAATGATGTTGTGATCAACTACATTGGTCCATTCTTAATGAGTCAGAAAAAGGATGTGTATGTGGCAAGCACCTTTTGGCTAAATCACTGCAGCCAAGAGCTGGGTGTTAAGGAAATGCTTAGGTGTGATTTTCACAAGTATGAAAAGTTTGTATTTCCTGTTCATTGCCCTGGTCACTGGTGGTGTGTCTTAATAGACAGGCCAATGAAGTTGTATGGGGAATTTGACTCCCTTTGTAAAGATCGAAGGAGTGATTATGTTTTTCAGGTCTTGTGCAGGGAATTCAAAACTGCAAATATTGATATTTCTTCATTTCGAAGGTTAAGTCAGGAGGAAAGAGAAAAGTTGCCTTCTCAAGGACAGAATGTTTTTGACTGTGGTGTCTTTGTGTTGGGTTTTATCAGTGCATTTGTCAACAACTTGGAAATGAATTTCAGCTTAAGGGATATGCCATTCCTGCGGAATTCATTTGCGAAAATTATCATGAATGGGCAACCAGTATGTGACATTAAAAATTGTCCCAGTACCCAAGAAAGTTGTCATCCAGCTTGTGAAGAAGGTGGCCATGGAAGTGTCCTTGGGCTAGTTGGTTGCTCTACCATTGAAACTATGAGATGTAGGGGTCAAGAGAATATTTGCAGTGACAAAGAATCTGGAGTAAGTGGTACAGGACTTATACATTGTGCTGGTGAAAACAGCAGTGCAAGAATAGGTGAAGATGGAATTAAGAAATGCAGAACAGGAGTGAGTCCATTTAGTCCTGACAAAACCATGGAAGAGGTTTCTGTTGGTTTTGGTGTTGCTTTTCCTGGTAAGTATGAATTAGGGGATTTTGAGAAGGATTATGAAGATATGGAAGATGATCCATTTGTTGTCCCCCCTCCTCTTCTGCCATTAGACATTCAACTACGGGACAAAGACACAGAGTTGTCAAATGAAAACAATATTCAAGGTAATTAATATGTTGACCATTTTCACTCTTTGTCTCTTTGTTTTTATAATATGAATTTTTTTGCTATATTGTTCCATAATTATTCATCTCTATAAACCTTGTTTTTTTGTTATTTGCTAAAGAAAGCATTGTTGTGCCTTTTTACAGCCAGTGAACCAGATGATGAAGATTTGGTGTTGTATGAGCTCCTCAAGCCTCCTTATGATGCTTCTCACGAGGTATGCAGAATTTGTGAGTGATCTGTGGTTTTCTTCTGCTTGGGTTTTCTCTTACATTATTATTATTATTATTATTATTATTATTATTATTATTATTATTATTATTATTATTATTATCATCATCATCATCGTCATTATCATTATTATTTTTTTTACCGCTGTTGTTGTTGTTGTTGTATACTATGCAGAGATGTTCTTGTAACATGCCCAGTAGTTTAGGGGAATATCATTATTATTATTACTATTATTATAATCATTTTATATTATGCAGAGATGTTCTTGTTAACATGTCAAGTAGTTTAGGGGAATATCATTATTGTTCTTATTATTAAATTATTATTATTATTATTATTATTATTTTAGTACTATTACTTTTGTGTTTTGTTTCCCTTTGATGACTAGTTTTGGATGTTTTTTATTGCCTTGTGTCTGCAATGAATTTTAAGTTAAATTATTATAAATACATCTAATGATTAATAGTCCTTTAATTGCTAAATTTGTTTGTTGGGTTAACATAACAATGTGGTTGTTTTCATTGTCCCTTGAGTTAATTTATAGCATATCATCATTAACATACTGATACTTGGTAAGTGGTACTTACCCGATGAAATTAAGCCAAATGTGCATTTTAATACGAATTTGGTGAAGACAGTCTTTCACAAGCCAAGTGTCATTAGATTTTCTTTCCTAATGGAGACTGATTTTCTTCACAGCTTCCAACCCTACAGATGCTCTATTCTAAAGAAGAAAGGAAGGTATTCCAAGGCCTTAACCCCATCACTGAGCAATATCTTTTCAAACTAAGGAAGGAGAAAGGGATAAATGTTCCAAGAGGGTGTTACCATGCAGTGATGACAACAGAAGAAATGGTAGATTTTGATTACTGGAGGCAGGTAAGGAAGGGAAAGTCGAGACAAAGATTTTTCCATTACAGGTGGGATAGAGCCTTCGAAGTTTGGACCAAGGAGACCACAGAAGAGTTGATAGATGTGGCAAGTATCTTAGAGCGAGTTGATAGTGATGGATGGGTCTTATTGAACATCACAGAACAGTATCACTATGAAATGTGGAGAGACTGGAAATGGAGGCAACTTGAGGAGAAAGACCTTTTGTAATTTTAAATAAAATCAATAAGGCAAGCTATTTGGCACAGTGTAATACTAATAATTAACCCTTTAGCTCCCATGTGTGACCAAGACAGAATTTCTCTTTACACTATCAATACAATATCAAGCAGACAAGTGATGAGAATGAAGAAAATTATTGATAAGGGGATTATTAGTTGATCCAATACCAAATTCTCAAAACTAACATCACAAGAACTATATGGCAGACAGTAAGGAGAAATACTAATGAGATCTTGGGAGTTTAAGGGTTAAACACTTAATGGGTCATGTGTTCATTCTAACAGTTTCAATTGGGTTTTGAAGCATGCTTAATTCAAGTCATATCCAAAATTCCCTTGCTCCACATTGTGAATTGTACTTAGACATGGCCAGAGAACATCAACAGAGAATGTGACCTCTTAAGCATGTTCGCATCAGACCTATGAATTTGTCCACAAAACTTCCTTTGGAATTGTTGAGTTCCAGAGTTTCACATCTAGTGCATTTCCAGAGCAGTAGAATTTAAAAAAATTGACACAAACATTTAAATTGCAAAGAATTTATTTAAAACCTTTATGTTTACAGCAACCCACATAAAAAGAAATCTTACCAACAATTATGAATGAATTAGTGAATAAAATAGCCTTGACTCCTCAATCTGGTGTCAACTGCTTTATTTTATTCAAAAGTATATAAGGGTAAATTGGAGAGTTACTTAATGTGATCTGTGAAATAATATTGAATAATTAGAGCCAAACAGTTGCAAGTAAGTAGGAAGGTAGAATGGATTTATGGTATATTAGTGCACTATGGTCCACTTTAAATTTCACAAATTCCAAAAAAACTATTTCACCTGAAGTTATTTGCTTGAATTATTTGTAGTGAAGATGTTTATTTCCATAGAAGTGTTGCATGTTCAAGTACAACTGGAGCAGTTTTTTTTTTTAACTATCCATTTGTGTTCGTTAAATGAGCAATTTCAGCTTGAATTTTTAGTTAGATTAATTATGGATTGCACATGTTGTGTGCACAAGTGTTTATTTGTTGCAAACACTTACAGTGTATCCTATTTATCAAGAGAATTTTGTCAACAAAGGACATCATAGCAGGAAAAAGGTAACCAAAATTTGTATGAAACATTAAAAAAGGAACAACTAGCGTGATTTTACTTAACCCATGAAACAGTATGTAAACAAACCTGTATGACACCAGCGGCATGTTTGATTGTTGGATCACCCCCATGTTGTGTGTGGAAAACATGACATAAGCCAAAAATTTTTGTAACGCATAGTAGTCTATGATCAATTTCATTGGTTGGAGAAAATCACTCTATGTTCATCTACAATATCTTGTCGAGAAATAAATTATGACAGAGCTTTGCCTTAGCATGAGCATGAATGATATTACTCAATTGTCTTCTTTAGTGAGGCATGTAATTGATGAGGAGAAAGTAATACCTGTTTATATTGTCATCTGTTAAAAATTTGATTAAATCTGAATTACTTAGGGTTGGTTTTCTTTATTTCCTCATATAGGCATCTCGCTTTTTGGGCAGATGTCTCTCTGGAATGAAATTTATTTTTTTCCATTTTCATCTTAATCGGAAAGGCCAAAAAATACAACAACAAAAACCACATCAAGTCTAATATTAAGGCGACAAAGTCTCTGTGAACCAGTTTAATTGCAGTATTACTCAGAGTGCTTTTCAATTGAGTACTGTGAAACCAAAACCAAAGTAACTGCAATGGCCAGTCAGAAAAAGGGAAATATCACATGGAACCAATCAGGACTCCAAGTAAATACATGCAAATGGCCTGAAGTGCAGAAAAATGCGAGGAACAAAGTTATGATTGATTTTGGGTTTGCATCTGATTGGTTGAGAGGGTGGCACAAGATTTCTGGGCCAATCACAGAGCATACTTGGGCAAAACCATCACAATCTTGGATTACTTTTGACACTCAATTGAAAATTGCTCTATCCAAAGCGGTTCCTTGCTTTTCTTTTGAGGCATATATTATGTCTCTCAAAGGGGACAGTGGGTTTAATTCACATTTGAAATCCAAATTCAAAGAATTTTTAGCACACTTAAACAAACGTGGGTGACACTGCCATAGGTTCAATTTTTCTAGGTTCAAAAAATTTTTAAAGTAGTCTTTTGAGTTTCGTTCAAGATTGCAATTAAAAATAGAGAGAACCTTCAAATTCTCACACACTGGTAGAACTTCCAGTGCAGAATCAACATTTTCTTGATTGAGGGTATGTACATTTCCTCCAATTTCCAGAACCCTAAGAACATAGGAAAAAATGTATGAATAAATTATTAACTTGCATTGAGATTATTGTCAAGTGATTACAACCCCCTGAAAGTAAATAGAGAAGATCTACGTTTTCTCGTGTTTGTGTCGTTCGTTTCGCTAAGACAGAGAATCATTCAAGGATTCAGAGTTATACCATTCCATATGATTTTAGGGACGAAGGTGATAGCACGCTCACAACACGCTTCCAATCGAAAACAAAAGAAACTGGCTATAACGCTTGCTGAACATGCTAAAACACAATTTGCCCATGCTTTTATTTCTTATAACACTCTACAAAAAATAAAGCTAGCGCCGTTGAACAGTGAAGCGCGAGCAGGCAAACACGCAAAGCGTGTTAACCTTCGAATACAAAAGCTAGCGTAATAGCGGGCACAGCATAGTAGCGTGTAACCCGGTGTGCAGCACGCATGTTAACTGAACCTAACGCTTAGTCATTACACAGTCAATGTACTCTCATTCTTACGGTAAAAACCGAACCTCCCATCGGTGTTTATATCTTAAAAAACAAAGTTGAAACATTTGGCCGCGAACGAGTTGCAAGGATTCAAGGCAGACACTTCAATTACTTTTTTTTTTATGTGGAGTGGTTACTTTTGATGATATTTGTAGTATGTTGAAGCACAAAATGTAACTCAGTGCCAGACGAATTGCGCCGATCGCGTAAACAACCAAACATGTGCAAGATATTCATAAAGCGCCATAACATATAGCCGGTAAAGGCCGAAACATTTGTGTAAAAGTTTATTCCATCGGATGACCAGAGCGATTTTTAGGGGATGATAAACAAAATCAACAGTAAGGAACAATTTTTTTTCAACAACTCTTTGTTTCTGGGAGCACTACGACTCTCAAACGATTGTTTTCTCTTAATCACGCGCTCAGTCACGTGCCTGAAACTCGATTCAATCAATGCAGTAAACAATTTGCGAAACGGGAACTTATATAAGATTACGTGATGGTGTATAACTTTTGAAGGCGTTAAAATTCATTTGTCGTACCATTATTTACCATTGTTTACCATTATGTAAGCTTGCCCATCACAATGAAGTGCTATTGAGTTCAAGAGGAAAACATTTGGATGAACGGCAGAAATATCTAGCTACGTTTTACTTTAGTGTGTCCTCCTGTGTTAACTTGCACGCTAAGCGTAACATCGATCACGCTTTTCAAACCGAAACAAAGACCAAGCGTGCTAACTTGACCAAAACGAAACAGTGTGTACTTATTGTTAAAAAATAATATATGCGCATATTAAACACGCTAAGCGTGTTGTGAGCGTGTTATCACCTTGTCCCTGAAATTATATGGCGGGTCACATTTGTCATTTGGAGGCAATTTAAAACTAGGAGTGCGGCTGTAGCCCTGTCGGCCACTTCCCCTCTGCGACGAAGATCTTGAATAAATCTCCTAAAAGAGACGTCTGCGATTTTTGAGATTTTCAAAAGAGACACGATGATTTTAAACCAGCCAAAACTTTTCTAAACAAAAAACAAACAAAAACAAAGCAGATACTACCCTTATAAATTAGCTTTGACAGAGCCTCAACAGAGCAAGGTTGCTGGCTCTTTCGCTGTGCGGGTACTTGTGGGGTTTTCACCATCCTGTGTATGTCATGCTTACGAGCTCAGATAGTCTAAAGAGAGCGTAAAGGCCATCTACGACTGTTACGTATTTTCTTACTTTTCGCGCGTATTTTTAGCCTTGACGCTTTGTTTGTCATCTAAAATTTCAACCCCTATCCAATCGGGATGATAGAAGCAAATAAGTTCAATTGTATACCTCAGATTCTCCAGACTTTGCCGGTTTGATGCCAAGACATTTAAAATGGCAGCCATGTGGCAAGTACCTTGCAGTGATAACTCTTCGACGTTGGGTTGTCGAGCGAGGAGCTTTGCCACTTGTACAGATGTAACATTGTTACAGTCACTGATATCCAAATATTTCAAATCGTGACATGAAAGTGATTCCAACACCTAAAAAAAAGACAGACAACGCAATCAAAAGGCAGGGCCAAGATAGTTTATAAATTCGAGATTCGAATTATCTCAAGATGGTGTCACCTTGTGACCAGACGTTAATAAGGGGAGGAGGGAGGGGAAGATGTGATGTTCTATGCTATATTTCATGGCGAATAAGGTGGCCTGATCGAGAGACAAAAGAAACAAAAATAAACAAGATATAATAGAAGTAATCAAAGATTATGAGAGAGCGTTAGATGCCCCAAATTCAAATTACTTTTCATTTCATTCATATTCATGCCTGAAATTGACAAATTTTAACGTCTGCTTTACTGCATTTGTGGCGTTCGCGTTGTTGATATCCGCGCTTTTGCTGTTATAAATAAGGATATTTAAGTCTAGCGTGAATTAATTTCCCGTGGAATTTCCTTGTTTTATTGCTAGCAAGTAGAGCGATTTTTATATGCTGCAACTGTTTCGACTGTGGTCTCGGGTCTGTTGCGTGACAGCTTCAATGTCCGTAAAATTTATATAACTTATATAATAACAGATAAGCTAACATATGGTTTGATGCTACTCTGGTTTACAGATTTAATGAGTGTAACCGAAGAAGTTACAATTCATAGACCTAACGTTTCGACACTCCTGTCTAGTTTGAATAGCCACAACGTTAAAGTTGCTCAAAAACCTTTTCAGACTTTGGGGCATATTTTCGCCAAACCCAAGGATCCTGACGATGGCGGTTTGCTTCCTGACGGCTATTTACACTTCATCAGAAAAAAAGGCCGCTAATTAGTGATCATATAAAACGACCTCTTGTTGCATCGTTTAGATCACCTTTGATGAAGGCACTAGACAGGAGTGTCGAAACGTTGGGTTTATGGATTCTAACGTCTTCGGTTACATTCATTAAATCTGTAAACCAGAGTAGCATCAAACCAAGTCTGTTTGTCCACTTGAACTTTAATATATTTTAACAGATAAGCTATTTACATTAAACTTCCATGATGCAAAACATTTTTCTTTTTACCGATAATATTCACAGTGTGGCAAAAACTTTTTTCGGTAGAATTATATATTTTTCTATGGGCAGTGTTCCAAGCTTGTTATATCTTAGTAACAAGATATATTAGAAGTAATCAAAGATTATTGGAAAGCGTTCAGACCACAGGCAACCGCAAACGAACGCAATAATAGGCTAAGCTCCAAAACTCCCGTTTGGTACTAACCTCATCGTTAACAGCTTGATTAAGGGCAGAAAGTCCCACCATTTCCAGACTGCATCTCTGGTGCAAAAATTCCTGGAGTAGTTTGGAGGATGTCAGTCGCTCGCAATAACCAAGGTTAATACCGATCAGTCCCATCGGAATGAATTCGCAGAGTTCTTCTCCACTTATATTCGTACAATA
Source organism: Pocillopora verrucosa (assembly GCF_036669915.1). Lineage (NCBI taxonomy): Eukaryota > Metazoa > Cnidaria > Anthozoa > Scleractinia > Pocilloporidae > Pocillopora > Pocillopora verrucosa. Next base: position 9,093 of record NW_027078185.1, on the reverse strand, counting down.
AATGTCCAGGCTTATCAGTCGGACCATATCCTTCAACGGTGCAAAGTTACTTACTTTGACACAGAATCTAAGGCTGAGAAATTTCACGTGGGTGATGTTAGACCATATGCCTTTGTTAGGAATGTAGGTCATCCTCCTCTCGAAACATCGGAAGTCAAGAAGCGTAAATGGCCTTTTAGTAGAAACCAAAATTTTGTAAAATGTTCTGCATGTTAAAGACACATTTACAAGATCCGAAGTTGAAAGAATGTTGAATAAAGCGAGAAGGCAAACGTGGGGCAAGCGGTCAATTGTCGACATCTTTACCTACAATGTTGAAACTTTCCGATTAAACCTGTATTAGCGGTCGGAATGACTGTATGGCCGATTATTTAAGGTTGACTGCTTAGGTCAAGACAAAAGAAAAAAGCCCTTATGACCCCTTCAAGGTTGACCGCGGTGACCACTTGATAAAGGTAACACAAAGAATAATTAGAGGAAATCAAAACTTAATTCGACAGTTGACCGTTTTATAAAGGGTGACTGCCGCTTAAAAGGCATAGGTCGCACTTGGGCAAAGGTTCTATCTTGGGGAATTTTCAGTTTCGCTTTCAAGTAAGAGTTATCATAATTCAAATTCTGCGACCCACTTTTCCTTGAGTGACATAGCGTTAGGATTTATATCTTTTGAACGAAAAACAAATTAGCTAAATGCCGACACTTTTGCTGAAAAGGGTTTCCTGTAACCCAAGGCGAAATTCCAGGATTGTGCGATACACTCCTGTACGCAAAGTATCCGATCAAAGCTGGCAAAATTCAAGACAACCTAATCAGAGAAACTCTGGTTTCAGTGACTGTTGAGGTATCAAAACCACTTCAAATATTTTTCGTCGTCAGGGGGTTTAAAATATACGTCTTCGGAATTCTGATTTCCTTTTAGCACATTAAGCTTACTTTAAACCGAAATTTTTGAGCTGATTAGTTTTTTCTTGCATGGGAAAATAACCGAGATTGCATCGGTCTTCTGTTACTCTTTCGATGATTGTGAATACCGGGACCCTTTGTCACTTCACTTCCTTTTTTTTACTCAACAAAGTTTCCAACCTCTTTTCATTGCCACACCAAAGCCCTACAGCATCTCTGATGTTTTTGCCGATTTTCCAATAAACTAGGCAAATTCCTGGATAAATTCCGAAAGAGAAAAGTTAGGGTGCAATTTGGAAAAGTGTCTCCTGGACAGATTTTGACCGCAAAACGTGGACAAGTGCGATCAATTCGCAGATGTGAGAAAAGTCTTTGTGCCGTTTGCCGACAAATAGTACTTCTTTGTTCTGCTAACTGAAAAAACTCACTCGCGATCACGTATGGTCCATAATCTAAAACCAACTTCGCCGAACAACTGCTGTTCTGCTCGCCTGTTTTTTTTCAGGTAAGAAACATTTTCTATTTAACTTCTATGATCACGCAACGGTGATCGTACCCCATTATACGAAACCTAAAGGTTTTGTAGCTGGAAATCTCTCCCATGGAGAACTTTGTAACAGCCTGGAATACGATACATCGTATTACTACTTTTTTATGACAAAACGACTATTGCGAAAACAATTTAGTTCTAGAGGTTATTACTTTTATTCTTAAAATAAGAAAAATAATATTGTAGCTGACTAGTTAAATCGCGAACTTTTCAAAACTCATCCTTTGTTGAATACGGTAAAGAGTTTGATCGACGAAAGCACGGCAATCTAAGTTTCAGTTTATTACATTGTCCGCTGTTGTCATTAGCCGTTGAATTTCCACGAGTATAAGCGTTGTTCGGGTATCCTCGCTGATGATATTTCAGATGATTTGCAGGATCCTTGAAAGAAATGAATCAGTGGTAAACAGTCATTCATTTAATGGGCTACAATCTCTGACAAAAGTCTTTGAAACACTTCGAATCCTTCCGGCTTCCTGCCCATTGCAATGTTGCCTAACACAATCTAAGTGAGACTCCATGTTAGTTTACCGCACTAACACCGCAAGGTACGAGGGGGAGGTTAGTCCTATCTTGAGAACTGTGTTCCAACACTTTTTCACAGATTGTGGATTCTCTTTCTCCGGATGCTTAAGGGCCTATTTACACTGTACGTCAGAGTTTCTCGTATGCGACAAGCTTACGACAGGCCAACTACAGACTTGTGTCGTGTGAATCAAACCAAAAACTCGCGATCGCTTACGACTTTCACATGCGACACAAAAAATGTCGTAGGCTTTGAAAACATTTTCTAAAACGCTGCGACAATCGTAACCGAATTCGACAGAAATTACTTAATATATTGTCACAGATTTCTAGGGGAAGGGGAGGAAGGCGAAGTTTTCTTGCGTCAAAATGTCGACAATACACAATCGAGCACAACTTTTTAAAATAGCCGTCATGAGGACCATTTTATGACGAATGCCAGACAAAATGGCATTTGAAATTGTACGCGATTTTTGCAGGGAGTAAATAAAATGTCGTGCGCGTGTAATTGGTCCTAGCCTGTCTTAAGGTTACTTCTCACCTTCAGAGACTGAAAAGATCGATTTTTCTTTTACTAGACTAAACTGAATTCAAACTTTCAACCTAACGTTTCCTTTAACAAAAATTCCGAAATCTTTAAAAGCACCCGAGTTATTAAGAAAAACGCATTTTCAAAAAAAAAGTTGATAAATCAGGAAGGTGTCATAATCTTGGACCCTGGGGAAATTTTCGCGGCAACCGCTCATGTTGAGGTTCGATTTTAATGTTATTTCCATATTTTGTTTACAGCGCGCATTTGACAAAATTCACACATGGAAAGCTCTTTGTTTATGGAAATATATTTGATTTCGTGAAAGCGACTGGTAATGGCAGAGCTCCACGTTGGCGTCCAGATTTCGATCTAAGAAGTCGCCGTCAAACTAAAATTGGTAAAATTTCCGCACAGCCCCATACTATTGTAAAGCAAATCTGTTTTCCCAATGGCAATCTATTGTTTTTGTTATTGTCTTCTCTATCCAAAAACTGAATGCATAATGTGCGGAAATTTTACCCCAAAATTTGCCATAAATGATGTTAAAACGAGGTTTCCTTTTCGTTACGCAAGTACCAGCCTTGTTACAAAGACATTAACAATTGCCTCGAATCGCAATTTTGAAAGCTGTATGTCGATTCGTTGTCTTGCTCCTCAGCACATTTTGCGGTTTTTCCATTTTTGCCGCGGGTTTTTTCTTTGCCCTTCGCAACTTTGCACATTAATGTGTCGTCCTCCTCAACGCTCCACTCAGCGATCGAGATAAGCAAAAAAGAAACGTGCCTGCAATGAGTTACTTTTCTTGGTTAATCTTGATCATCGTCATTGACGCCAGGAGGTTCCGTTGTCCTATTGGTTTGCGGTTTCAGGAGGCAAGCGGATAATCACCTGGCGTGACGCGGTTGTTCGCGAACCTTTATGAACTAAAATCTCGCATTTGATTTTGGGAGGAGTACAACCACTTTGAGCGAATTTATGGGGTATACAGATTTGACCGATTTTCGTCAAATTTCGCCAAAACATCCTAGGAATAATGTCAAACAAAAGTGTCTTGGGAAGTTTGATATTTGAAATATTTATCCCGTGGCTTCCATTTACGCAACACGACTTGCACATTTTTAGTTATTCCAACTTTAGATGCCAATATCTAGACAACCAATTAGAATATCAAAAAAGCCTATTACACTTTGTTGACTGACGCCTTGTGAATAGGACTGTGCAGCCAATTAGTTCGTGCTGCAGCATCCCATACGCGATAAATTTAAAAATAGAAGACCCTTCGGTCGTTTCACGCCTTACCGGATCCTGACACTTCCTTAAAAGAAAAGTTGCTTGAAGTCTATTTTTATTGCAAACTGCATTTATGAAGCTTTCTTCTGATATATCGTTTGCTAGGATTGTAGTGAAACTGGTGCGCGAACGAATTTTTTCCCGAAGGACACCCGCGAAGGGAAGTAACCTTAAGCTTGTCGCATGCGATTAAGTCGTACCGTATATATCGGCCCTAAACACAAAAATTATACATGACTTTTATATATCGAAGTGAATACTCTGATACATCCTCTTATGTTTTTCTTTATATGCCTGGGAGCCGAGCAAACTGATAACTACCCATATTCTCTCGTTCTCTTTAAAATAGAATTGTTGACCAATTTTTGCTGAGTTGGCTACCATGGCCCGAGATGGAGGATCACGTGGTGAGATAAACTAATTTTCTTCTCTGCTGTCCTGAGAAGGTTTCCTATACTTTCAGAATAGAACAGAATTCTGGCTACCCTAACAACTCAACAGGAAATCGTCACTTTTAAATTAAATGTTCTAAGGGAGTCCTTGAAATTGCTTGGAGGTTTATCGCCTATCATGAATTAAAAGCAGTGAACAAGGCTGTAATGAATTACACACAACTCCAGATGAGGGTTTCTGGTGTAGTGAAGTACTGGTGCATTTCATCCCTGAGAAGCAATCAAACTACTGTTTTGTCACTTTAACATTACTTAAAAATTAATAATCGAGGACTTAGATGGTCATGCATATCAAAGAATATTGGCACGGAAAGAGGTACTCTCTTTAATGGTTCATGTGCATATTCCAGGATGAGCTTTATTGTATCTCTAGTGTGAACATGGTGGTGATATTTTTGACAAAGGCCATCATTGAACGGTCATGTTTACGGGTTTTGAAGGAAATATTAAACCACAGAGGCCCAGGGCTAAACAGTTTCGTAAAATGTTGTTGTATATTGATATTACTGAGTGATACATTTCTTATGTTTGAAGAGCATGTCATTAACATGGACTGGCTTGAAAGGGAAAATAGTTATGGAAGAGGAACTGGAAAGAGGAAGAGAAGAAAAAAGAAAAGGTGATGAGCAAACGAAAAGAGAGGAACAAATAAAGAGAGAAGAACAAAGAAAGAGAGAAAGAACAAAGAAAGAGAGAAGAACGAAGAAAAGAGAAAGGGAATGGAAAGCGCAAACAGGAGAGGGTAAAAAGGTTAGGAAGAAAAAGAGAGAGACGTCAAGAGATGAGAGGCGCGGAGTTAGAGAGAGGAAGAGTGGGCGTAACGGCAAAAGAAAGGACCCGGGATGAAATTAACAGAGGAAGAGGATAAGAGAAGAGGTAAGTGTAAAACCAAACATTAAGCAAGTGTTGACTGACTGTAAAAGGTCCCATTTCAGTGGCATGTCTAACAAGTCGCTTGGGGCTTCTTTCCAAGTGACCCTTAAATGATAAGATTACACACAGCACACGATTGTAGTGAATGTGTAGATGAAGTGTTGTGTTTAATCATATCTATCTCGCTCAAATATCTAGAGGAAACACTTTGGTTGAAGGAGACAAATCTTACAGTTTTAATTTGATAGCTATGGCAACATCAAAATCTTGTGAAAGATAGGAGGAGAAAGCATTGTAGGAACGGTCAAAATTCTGGTACAGGTATTTCATGAAGACGAATAATAAATGTATACACGACTGTTGGTGTGTCTGGTGCCAAAAGATTCCCTTTTGTCTAACCCTGACCCAAAAGGTTTTATCGTTTGAGTCTAAGGTGAGGCCAGATGATGCTCACCTGAGGCAGGACTTTTAATTGGGACTCTGTGTTTTTTCCGGCTCTACTCAGAGAGGTTAAAGTTACAGGACATTTTTCTGGAAAACTTCCCTTCCCTCTTATTTGGACTGCAACAACATTGTGCTTGTCTGTAATTTTCTCATTTATATTTTTATTCCAGTTCGGTGTCACAAGTGTCGAGGGTTTGGCCACGTACGTGCCGAATGCCCAACGAGACGCGGCCCGGTTGTGCCCCACCAAGATCAAGATCAAGGAAAAGAAGTGATAGTTAATAATTATCATTTCACGCCTCTCTTGACAATGTAAGATTTCACTAATAAGTTTAGTCAGTTATCTTACATTGCCAAGAGGTTTATTTTATACTTTAATACTAATATTCAATTAATTAAAAACGTACACGTGATTTATCAGTATTATAAATTTAATGTATATTGTTTCTTTTTTTATTTTTACGTGATCGAAAGACATTAAATATTTGGAAGAGAAAACTTAAAACTTGTCCTTTGCTTACATAGATTTTTCTTTTGTTACGCCCTACTAAGTGACTCTTGATGTCATGTCAAGTTCTCCATTGGTTCCACAAGTAAACAGACACCATGCACTAAACCCTTTAATTATTCTGTTACGGTGAATAGTAACCCGTGGGCCTCTTAGTAGATGTTCACTTTGCTTATAACGCAAAGGATAAATCAATAGTGTGCCGTAACATGTATGCACATGCATCTGGGTCTACAGAGACTTCTGGGGAAATTTCTGCATTGCCTGAAAAGATTTTAACCGCTAAAAAACTGACTCTAAATTCCAAGGGTGTGAGGGAATATGCAGAACCTTTTCAACAATCAGAAGAACATCACAGTGGTAAAACATAACACCAAAACGGGCACGAATGATAAATGGATATGATTATAGGGAAGAGCTACATTCTCTTTTCCAGCAAAATAATCGCCTAAGACTCAGTGATATTTGTCCGAAATAATCCCCAGGCTTTGTGCAGAGGGATTCTACAGTGTACCGGCTAAAATTATTGACCTCACCCGAGGGTAAGCTTTCATTGACGTGGAAATTCTCAAAAAATGAAACAAATTCTGACAATTTATCCAGCGAGTCGAATATATCTTATACCTACCAAATCCACTCTTCACCCCAATTTTCCAGGTTCTCAATCAACTCTAGAAAACACGTGGTTAGATGGTGGACATTTTAATCCTACAAAGTAGATAATATCACAACTTTTCTATATCAAATCTTTACCCCGATTTGTTCAATAAATTTAGAAAAAACGGCGGCGTAAAATCGCGACAATTCGAGTGGTTAATATTCATAACTTGCACTATCCAATCTTTACCCATGAGTTTCCATTTGTTCAAGGAATTCTAGGAAAAAACGGGATAAGTTCTGACAATTCATTACGCAAGGGGAATATAACATTATGTTGTCCTGCTCACATCTTTACTCCCTTTCCGTTTTAATGAATTAGGTCTAGAAAAACAGGGTAAACTCTGAGAGTTCATTAATACCTTAGCTCCCATCTGACATCCTGTCACTCCGAGTACAATTTTGCCATATCAAATCTTTACCCTTTCTTTCCATTTTTTTTTTCGGTTATTCATCGCTAGGGTTTATTAGAGACACATAAGGTTAAATCTGACAATTAATACCACATGTCGGAGACATCATAGCTTTTCATAGTCAATCTTCACCACGATTTTCCGTTTCTTGAGTAAATTCTGGAAAACAATGGGGTAAAATCTGAGTATTTCATCCTTTAGGGGAATACATCCTAAAATGTCACATTCAATCTTTGTCCCCGGTTGTTTTGCTTTTTTTCAAGAATTCTGTACACAATCTGTGGTTAAAAAAAAGGACACATTCATACTACAAGTGAAAAATATCCAAATCTTGTGATGATGTAATCTTTACACGAGTTTCAGTTCATTTGCAGAGAATTCTAAAAAAACAATTCATCTCATAAAATAATGTATTCTAACGTGCCGAATTAATTTTCCATGAATTCTGAAAAATTTGGCTAAATTGTGTCAATTCTTCTTTAAACGGAACTAAATTATAACTCGGGACATCCCTAATGTTCCATTTTTTTTCTAATTGAATTCCAGAAAAAGGGGTTAATTCTGAGGAAAAAAGTTTTTTCCGTTTTTTTTTTCCGTAAGTGGAATACATTTTAAGTTTCCATATCCAATCTTCAACCGGTCTTCTATTTTATTTCAATGAGTTCCAGAAAAACGGGGTAAGTTATAAGAATTTATAGCGTAAGTGGAGTCTTATCCTAAGGTGTCATATATTATCTTGACCACGATTTTCCTTTTTAAGGAATTTTAATTCAAGGAAAAAGAGGGTAAACTCTGAGGAAATCAATGCTACAACTTCCCAAAGGCCATCTTTGATCCGATTTTCCATGTTTTGAGTGAAATTATAGAGAACAAGGGTAAATTCTTAGAGTTAATCCGGACAAGGGAAATGCAACCTGTACGTTGTCTTGTCAAAATCTTCTTGATTTCCTTTTTTTTGAATGAAATAATGATACAAAAACGGGGTAAAAATCTGAATTTATGCTACTAGCGGATAATTCCCGTAGTTACATTATGCCATATTTACTCTGGTTTTGCCAATTTTTTTCAAGGAATTATAGAAAACGGGGTGAATTCTAGTAAACTCATCCTCCCAAGTGGATGATATTCTAGGACCTGCCACACTATAATCTACTTTACCCCGATGTTTCCAATTTTTTTTTGGAATGAATGTCTGAAAAAAACGGGGCAAATATGAAAGGCTTCCACCAATTGGATTTATAATGTTGATCCTACTGACTTGGCCATATCCGATCTTGTACCCGATTTTCCATGTTTTTTTTTCAGGTAAATTCTAGAAAAACGGGGTACATTCTGAGAATTCACGCTACAACTGAACTTAATACCAAAGTTCCCATATGCCATCTGTACCCCTATTTTCCATGACTTTTTCAGCGGTGAAATTCTACGATTAGCGCCGATCGTTAGCCCCCCCAAAATAAAGCGATACGCAATTAACTTAATTGTAATAGGAGTTTTTTTTTTAAACACCCGCTTCAGTTATTATTAAAGTCCATGAGAAATTCAAAACTTAGGCACAACAACATGCTAGAAAATATATTCTTCCTCTTTAATTTGTAGGTATTCCCCAATGAAGTCTCAATTAGAGGCCGAAACGCGTCCGAAATAAACGAGAAGCTTACAACTACAAAAAGTTTCTTTGTGCGGCTCGATAGTCTTAGTTAAAAATGAAAGATTAGAAAAAAATTACAAATTTAATTGAAGTTTAGGTTCTTAAGCTGAATTCTAGAAAAGCGGGGTAAATATGAGAATTCTTCCTTCAAGTGGAATTGATCCCTAGGGTGCCAAATCCAATCTTTAACCAGATTTGCCATTTTTTTTTCACTGAATTCCAGAAAAACGGTGTGAACTTTTAAGAATTCGTTCCCCCAAGTGGCTAATACCTCAGTTCCCATATGCCATATTAC
>NW_027078184.1:50913-53564 GCF_036669915.1 Pocillopora verrucosa | reverse complement strand
AAAAAATCCTGCTTCTTTAATCCAAAGACACTTGTGAATACACGAATCCACGCGCGATACTATAACGCAGGCCAAAACCCGCGTCAGGTAAGATCTTTTTCAGCGTCTGCCCTCGGCCGGTGAAAAAATCACTTACCCCCTATGTGATCCTTGTGGTAGTGCTTTGCGCACTTCAGGAAAAACGTAGGCCAGCGGCCGTTCCTGCCATTGTCTGTTGTCTGAATTATCATCCCTCTTTCACCTCTTCCCCCTCTAAGGCGGGCGGGGCTCCTGTAAAAATAAAAGAATGCTAACCGTTGACTTTGTTTTGGATTGAATGTGTCTTCCCCAGATGAAGTGGGCCGCACTCGGAGGTAGTGCTATACCGAGGCAACCCGTGGCTGGGACGAGGCAAGCCTCTTTTCCACAGCCCAGTTCCAAAAATCGTTTAATATATGAGCTGCTCAATGAGCAGCGTATCAGATATTAAGCTGATAAGAACAGATATACACTTGATCTTAGGCCAAAAGGCCGAAGAAGCGATGCCGAAGCATGCCCTGGGTGAGGGGGGTGGTCGAGGGATCCTTCCCACGGTTATGGTGGATAGTAGCAGGTCGCCCCCACAAGCCCTTGCGAGTCCCGCAGACGGTCCCAGAGGCTGACCCGTTTGGTATCTCCTCACTGGAAGAGTTTAAAGCCAGATAGACGCACCTACGGAGCTAAAACAGTGGATAATAGGTTTTTAGGACACGTTATGTCTCTTGGACCCCTCCCTCCCCTCCCTAGGGAATAGTGCTTCAAATCGATGCTCCTCAATGTGTTAACTGGTTGAGGAAAATACATTAGGGTTAGGTAACGACTTCGGGGTTAGGGTAACCATTTCTTAGGGTTAGGGTAAACAATTCTTAGGGTTAGAGTATAGATTTATTAGGGTTAGAGTAACGAAACTAGGGCTTTAGAATTTCAAATTCGCCTACACTCAGGGATGTGGCCGCTTTACAGCCTGAACCTGGCCGATAACAAGCAGAATTTCGACCCCATTTCCTCGTCTACGACCATACCACAGGGAAAGCACCGGTTCTCGTCCGATCACCGAAGTTAAGCCCTGTCGGGCGGGGTTAGTACTTGGATGGGTGACCGCCTGGGAATACCCCGTGTTGTAGGCTTCACATTTTTGTCTTGCGAACATCTCTAAACGTTTTATCCCAATAAATAGCTCTCCATACACCACAATTTCACATAGAGAGCCGTAGGTGAGTGAGGAACAAAATCAAAGCAAAAAACGAGGGGGGGAAAACACCTTTTTGTCAAAAATCGGCCAGCTATGGGCGAAAACTCTAGTGCGATCGACTTTTCTTACAGAGCGCGCGCGAGCGAGTGAGCACGCGCGAGATGAACAGTTTATGATGTCAAATTCTACTTCTGTGATATCAAATCATTCCAAATAACGACCGAAAAAATGAATAGGAAAAAAACGCACACTTCTGAGACGCAGTTTTAAGCCTCGTGACGTGGCAAAACACTCGCACACTTCCAAGAGGAGGCGCGCGAAAAAAACGGCACTGAAAGTCCGACAATGGTTGGATTCAGACTGCAAACGAATCGGGAAAAAGGTTCGATACTTTTACTACTCTGCTAGTTTGTTTCCTTCCCTCGTTCATTCGTTCAATCGCTTGCTCGCACAAAGGATACACTAACGATAGCAATAGCATTTCTAAAAGCGGCTCCAGTGACAATAAAACCGCTCAAAAGGTTCAAAGTGTACTCACGGTCCAAGTCGAATGCCCTTCTATGCTCGCTCGCTCGGTCGATCGGCCGTTTGGTTTCCTTTCATTTCCTTTCCCTTCGCGCGCATATCACAGCACGGCACGGCCACGCACAACCTGCAAATACAAACGAACAGGACTTTACACACAATAGAGCAGACAGGCCTTGAACAAAAACAGCCAGCAAAGTTACGCACCGCCCCGAAACTCACCCTTGTTCCTTCCTCCAGTCTCTCCAATGCACTTCTACCCCTCCAAACGTGCCAACACCTTGGCCAGTTGTGCGTCCTTTGCTTTCTTTGCAAGTCTACCGGTCCACTGCAAAAGCAAAAATACCCTCGATAGTCAGTAAGAGGGCCATATAGACATAGTTTGGATGACTTTTGCGGGGACGAGCGCGAACGCAGGTCCCCACTACCAGAAATTATACGCTCGAGTTACCCACATTGGGGTAATCGCAAGGGTCAACCCAGTCGAAGTGCAATGAAAGGGCCTCGCCTTGAGAGGACTGCCTCCTTGATCACAGTACCTCCCGCGTCAGGTAAGTATGCTTTTTCAGCGTCTGCCCTCGGTGAAAAAATCCACTTACCATAGGTCCTTGTGGTAGTGCTTTGGCGCACTTCAGAAAACGGAGGCCAGCGGCCGTTCCTGCCATTGTCTGTTGTCTGAATTATCATCCCTCTTTCACCTCTTCCCCCTCTAAGGGCGGGCGGGGCTCCTGTAAACATAAAAGAATGCTATACCGTTGACTTGTTTTGGATTGAATGTGTCTTCCCCAGAGGGAAGTGGGCCGCACTCGGAGGTAGTGCTATACCGAGGCAACCCGTGGCTGGGACGAGGCAAGCCTCTTTTCCACAGCCCAGTTCCAAAAATCAGTTTAATATATGAGCTGCTCAATGAGCAGCG
>NW_027078184.1:49013-50850 GCF_036669915.1 Pocillopora verrucosa | reverse complement strand
GATGCCGAAGCATGCCCTGGGTGAGGGGGGTGGTCGAGGGATCCTTCCCACGGTTTATGGTGGATAGTAGCAGGTCGCCCCCACAAGCCCTTGCGAGTCCCGCAGACGGTCCCAGAGGCTGAACCGTTTGGTATCTCCTCACTGTAAGATTTTAAAGCCAGATACACGCACCTACGGAGCTAAAACATTGTATAATAGGTTTTTAGGACACGTTATGTCTCTTGGGACCCCTCCCTCCCCTCCCTAGGGAATAGTGCTTCAAATCGATGCTCCTCAATGTGTTAACTGGGTTGAGGAAAATACATTAGGGTTAGGTAACCGACTTCGGGGTTAGGGTAACCATTCTTAGGGTTAGGGTAACAATTTCTTAGGGTTAGAGTATCGATTTCTTAGGGTTAGAGTAACGAAACTAGGGCTTTAGAATTTCAAATTCGCCTACACTCAGGGATGTGGCCGCTTTAAACAGCCTGAACCTGGCCGATAACAAGCAGAATTTCGACCCCATTTCCTCGTCTACGACCATACCACAGGGAAAGCACCGGTTCTCGTCCGATCACCGAAGTTAAGCCCTGTCGGGCGGGGTTAGTACTTGGATGGGTGACCGCCTGGGAATACCCCGTGTTGTAGGCTTTCAATTTTTTTGTCTTGCGAACATCTCTAAACGTTTTAAATCCCAATAAATAGCTCTCCATACACCACAATTTCACATAGAGAGCCGTAGGTGAGTGAGGAACAAAATCAAAGCAAAAAACGAGGGGGGGAAAACACCTTTTTGTCAAAAATCGGCCAGCTAATGGCGAAAACTCTAGTGCGATCGACTTTTCTTACAGAGCGCGCGCGTGCTCACTCGCTCGCGCGAGATGAACAGTTTATGATGTCAAATTCTACTTCTGTGATATCAAATCATTCCAAATAACGAACGAAAAAATGAATAGGAAAAAAACGCACACTTCTGAGACGCAGTTTTAAGCCATCGTGACGTGGCAAACACTCGCACACTTCCAAGAGGAGGCGCGCGCGAAAAACGGCACTGAAAGTCGACAATGGTTGGATTCAGACTGCAAACGAATCGGGAAAAAGGTTCGATACTTTTACTACTCTGCTAGTTTGTTTCCTTCCCTCGTTCATTCGTTCACTCGCTTGCTCGCACAAAGGATACACTAACGATAGCAATAGCATTTCTAAAATCGGCTCAAGTTACAATAAACCGCTCAAAAGGTTCAAAGTGTACTCACGGTCCAAGTCGAATGCCCTTCTATGCTCGCTCGCTCGGTTCGATCGGCCGTTTGGTTTCCTTTCATTTCCTTTCCCGTCGCGCGCATAGCACAGCACGGCACGGCACGCACAACCTGCAATACAAACGAACAGGACTTTACACACAATAGAGCAGACAGGCCTTGAACAAAAACAGCCAGCAAAGTTACGCACCGCCCCGAAACTCACCTTGTTTCCTTCCTCCAGTCTCTCCAATGCACGTCTACCCCTCCAAACGTGCCAACACCTTGGCCAGTTGTGCGTCCTTTGCTTTCTTTGCAAGTCTACCGGTCCACTGCAAAAGCAAAAATACCCTCGATAGTCAGTAAGAGGGCCATATAGACATAGTTTGGATGACTTTTGCGGGGACGAGCGCGAACGCAGGTCCCCACTACCAGAAATTATCCGCTCGAGTTACCCACATTTGGTGTAATCGCAAGGGTCAACCCAGTCGAAGTGCAATGAAAGGGCCTCGCCTTGAGAGGACTGCCTCCTGATCACAGTACCTCCCGCGTCATGTAAGTATGCTTTTTCAGCGTCTGCCCTCGGTGAAAAAATCCACTTACCCCTAGGTCCTTGTGGT
>NW_027078184.1:41706-46450 GCF_036669915.1 Pocillopora verrucosa | reverse complement strand
GATGCCGAAGCATGCCCTGGTGAGGGGGGTGGTCGAGGGATCCTTCCCACGGTTTATGGTGGATAGTAGCAGGTCGCCCCCACAAGCCCTTGCGAGTCCCGCAGACGGTCCCAGAGGCTGACCCGTTGGTATCTCCTCACTGTAAGATTTTAAAGCCAGATACACGCACCTACGGAGCTAAAACATTGTATAATAGGTTTTTAGGACACGTTATGTCTCTTGGGACCCTCCACTCCCCTCCCTAGGGAATAGTGCTTCAAATCGATGGCTCCTCAATGTGTTAACTGGGTTGAGGAAAATACATTAGGGTTAGGTAAACGACTTCGGGGTTAGGGTAACCATTTCTTAGGGTTAGGGTAACAATTTCTTAGGGTTAGCGTATCGATTTCTTAGGGTTAGAGTAACGAAACTAGGGCTTTAGAATTTCAAATTCGCCTACACTCAGGATGTGGCCGCGGTACAGCCTGAACCTGGCCGATAGCAAGCAGAATTTCGAACCCCATTTCCTCGTCTACGACCATACCACAGGGAAAGCACCGGTTTCTCGTCCGATCACCGAAGTTAAGCCCTGTCGGGCTGGGTTAGTACTTGGATGGGTGACCGCCTGGGAATACCCCGTGTTGTAGGCTTCAATTTTTTGTCGTGCGAACATCTCTAAACGTTTTATCCCAATAAATAGCTCTCCATACACCACAATTTCACATAGAGAGCCGTAGGTGAGTGAGGAACAAAATCAAAGCAAAAAACGAGGGGGGGAAAACACCTTTTTGTCAAAAATCGGCCAGCTAATGGCGAAAACTCTAGTGCGATCGACTTTTCTTACAGAGCGCGCGCGAGCGAGTGAGCACGCGCGAGATGACCAGTTTATGATGTCAAATTCTACTTCTGTGATATCAAATCATTCCAAATAACGAACGAAAAATGAATAGGAAAAAAACGCACACTTCTGATACGCACTTTTAAGCCATCGTGACGTGGCAAAACACTCCCGCACACTTCCAAGAGGAGGCGAGCGAAAAACGGCACTAAAAGTCGACAATGGTTGGCTTCAGACTGCAAACGAATCGGGAAAAAGGTTCGATACTTTTACTACTCTGCTAGTTTGTTTCCTTCCCTCGTTCATTCGTTCACTCGCTTGCTCGCACAAAGGATACACTAACGATAGCAATAGCATTTCTAAAAGCGGCTCCAGTGACACTAAAACCGCTCAAAAGGTTCAAAGTGTACTCACGGTCCAAGTCGAATGCCCTTCTATGCTCGCTCGCTCGGTCGATCGGCCGTTTGGTTTCCTTTCATTTCCTTTCCCTTCGCGCGCATAGCACAGCACGGCACGGCAACGCCACAACCTGACAAATACAAACAGAACAGGACTTTTAACGCCACAATTAGAGCAGACAGGCCTATGAACAAAAACAGCCAGCAAAGTTACGCACCGCCCCGAAACTCACGCCTTGTTTCCTTCCTCCAGTCCTCTCCAATGCACTTCTAAACCCCTCCCAACGTTGCCAACAACACACCGTTGGCCCAGGTGTGCGTCCCTAGTGTGCTTTCTTTGCAAGTCTAAACCGGTCCACTGCAAAAGCAAAAATACCCTGCGAGAGTCTTGCGTACCTGCGAAAATGGGCCAAATTGTATTAGACATAGTTTTGGTCTGACTTTTGCGGGGACGATCGCGAACGCATGTCCCGCAATCACAAAAAATTATACCTCGAGTATACCACCGCAACGATTTTGGGGTATATCGCAAGGGGTCTATACCCCCAGTTACGAAGTGCAATGAAAGGGGCCATCGCCTTGAGATGGACTGCCTCCTTGATTCACAGTACCCTCGCCCGCGTCAAGGTAAGTAAATGACTTTTCATCAGCGTCTGGCCTCTCGCGTGAAAAAGATCCCCCTTACCCGCTAGGTCCTTGTGGGGATAGTTGCATATTGCGCGCTTTTCAGAAAACGTAGGCCAGCGGCCGGTTCCTATGCCATTGTCTGTTGTGCCCTAGAATTATCATCCCTCTTTCACCTCTTCCCCCTCTAAGGGCTTGCGGGGCTCCTATGAAACATAAAAGAATGCTATACCGTTTGGACTATTGTTTTGGATTGGAAATGTGTCTTCCCCAGAGGAGAATGGTGGGCCGCAGCTCGGAGGTAGTGCCTATCACCGAGGCAACCCGTTGGCTGGGACCGAGGCCAAGCCTCTGTTGATGCTTTTTCTTACCCACAGCCCAGTTCCAAAAATCAGTTTAATATATGAAGCTGCTCAATGAGCAGCGTATCCGATATTTTCATCAAGCTGATCACGAATGGCAACCATCGCGCCATGCTTTATATTCTCCTGCCGACCGATACTACTACTTGATCCATGTATTCTTTAGGGAGGCCAATAAAGTTCGGATCCATCCGAGAAGCTATGCCGAAGCATGCCCTGGGTGAGGGGGGTGGTCGAGGCGATCCTTCCCCACGTTTTATGGTGGATAGTAGCAGGATCGCCCCCAACAAGCCCTTCTGCGGAGTCCCTGCACGACTGGATCCACCCTAGAGGCTGGAACCCGTTTTGGTCTTCATCGTCATCACCTTCTTCGGTTAGTATTTTATCACCCAGTTCTAATACACGCACCTACGGAGAATCAAAATACTACAAATGTTGTATCAGTAATGACGGTTTGTTTAGGCACACGTTATGGTCTCCTTGGGAACCCCTTTAACATTTTCCCATTTCCCTCGCCCTCTAGACCTAGTTCTGGACTGTATATTCCTGTTCGGCATAATTCAACTCGGGGGATTTTCTCCTCATGTTTTTAACTACTATGTGGTTGAGGAAAATAAACATTAGGGATTTTAGGTAACGACCGCTACTTGGTCAAGTCTCGAGCTTAGGCCTTCTGGTGGGTTAGGGTAACCATTTCTTTAGGGTTAGGGTAACAATTTCTTAGTGGGTAGAGTATCGATTCTAGTTTAGGGTTAAGTTAACGTCAACTACAGGGCTTTTAGAATTTCAAATTCGCCCTACACTCCGGGATGTGGCCGTTACGCTTTAAACAGCCTGAACCTGGCCGATAACATAGCATCAATTTCTGACCACCCCCATTTCCTCGTCTACGACATAACACAGGGAAAGCACCGGTTCTCGTCCGATCACCGAAGTTAAGCCCTGATCGGGCGGGGTTAGTACTATGGGGAATTGTTGACCGCCTGGGAATTACCCACGTGTTTGTAGGCTTCCATTTTTTATCTTGCGCATACATCTCCTAAACGTTTAATCCCAATAAATATACAGCTTCCCATACACCACAATTTCACATAGAGAAAGCCGTAGGTGAGTGAGGAACAAAATCAAAGCAAAAAACGCTGCGTGGGAAACACCTTTTTGTCAAAAATCGGCCACAGCTAATTGGCAAAAACGCTAGTGCGATCAGACTTTTCTTACAGAGCGCGCGCGAGCGAGTGAGCACTCGCGAGCTGCACAGTTTTATGCTGTCAAATCTCTCATTACTGTGATATCAAAATCATTCCAAATAACGCACGAAAAACAATGAATAGGAACAAAACGCACACTTTCTGCGACTCAGTTTTAAGCCATCGTGTGACGTGTCAAAACACTCGCAACACTTCCAAGAGAGAGGCGGCGCGCAAAACGGCACTGAAAGTCGACAATGGTTGGATTCAGACTGCAAACGAATCGGGAAAAAGGTTCGATACTTTTACTACTCTGCTAGTTTGTTTCCTTCCCTCGTTCATTCGTTCACTCGCTTGCTCGCACAAAGGATACACTAACGATAGCAATAGCATTTCTAAAAGCGGCTCCAGTGACAATAAAACCGCTCAAAAGGTTCAAAGTGTACTCACGGTCCAAGTCGAATGCCCTTCTATGCTCGCTCGCATCGGTCGATCGGCCGTTTGGTTTCCTTTCATTTCCTTTCCCTTCGCGCGCATAGCACAGCACGGCACGGCACGCACAAACCTGCAAATACAAACGAACAGGACTTTACACACAATAGAGCAGACAGGCCTTGAACAAAAACAGCCAGCAAAGTTACGCACCGCCCCGAAACTCACCTTGTTTCCTTCCTCCAGTCTCTCCAATGCACTTCTACCCCTCCAAACGTGCCAACACCTTGGCCAGTTGTGCGTCCTTTGCTTTCTTTGCAAGTCTACCGGTCCACTGCAAAAGCAAAAATACCCTCGATAGTCAGTAAGAGGGCCATATAGACATATTTTGGATGACTTTTGCGGGGACGAGCGCGAACGCAGGTCCCCACTACCAGAAATTATACGCTCGAGTTACCCACATTTGGGGTAATCGCAAGGGTCAACCCAGTCGAAGTGCAATGAAAGGGCCTCGCCTTGAGAGGACTGCCTCCTTGATCACAGTACCTCCCGCGTCAGGTAAGTATGCTTTTTCAGCGTCTGCCCTCGGTGAAAAAATCCACTTACCCCTAGGTCCTTGTGGTAGTGCTTTGCGCACTTCAGAAAACGTAGGCCAGCGGCCGTTCCTGCCATTGTCTGTTGTCTGAATTATCATCCCTCTTTCACCTCTTCCCCCTCTAAGGGCGGGCGGGGCTCCTGTAAACATAAAAGAATGCTATACCGTTGACTTTGTTTTGGATTGAATGTGTCTTCCCCAGAGGGAAGTGGGCCGCACTCGGAGGTAGTGCTATACCGAGGCAACCCGTGGCTGGGACGAGGCAAGCCTCTTTTCCACAGCCCAGTTCCAAAAATCAGTTTAATATATGAGCTGCTCAATGAGCAGCG
>NW_027078184.1:39510-41643 GCF_036669915.1 Pocillopora verrucosa | reverse complement strand
GATGCCGAAGCATGCCCTGGGTGAGGGGGGTGGTCGAGGGATCCTTCCCACGGTTTATGGTGGATAGTAGCAGGTCGCCCCCACAAGCCCTTGCGAGTCCCGCAGACGGTCCCAGAGGCTGACCCGTTTGGTATCTCCTCACTGTAAGATTTTAAAGCCAGATACACGCACCTACGGAGCTAAAACATTGTATAATAGGTTTTTAGGACACGTTATGTCTCTTGGGACCCCTCCCTCCCCTCCCTAGGGAATAGTGCTTCAAATCGATGCTCCTCAATGTGTTAACTGGGTTGAGGAAAATACATTAGGGTTAGGTAACGACTTCGGGGTTAGGGTAACCATTTCTTAGGGTTAGGGTAACAATTTCTTAGGGTTAGAGTATCGATTTCTTAGGGTTAGAGTAACGAAACTAGGGCTTTAGAATTTCAAATTCGCCTACACTCAGGGATGTGGCCGCTTTACAGCCTGAACCTGGCCGATAACAAGCAGAATTTCGACCCCATTTCCTCGTCTACGACCATACCACAGGGAAAGCACCGGTTCTCGTCCGATCACCGAAGTTAAGCCCTGTCGGGCGGGGTTAGTACTTGGATGGGTGACCGCCTGGGAATACCCCGTGTTGTAGGCTTCAATTTTTTGTCTTGCGAACATCTCTAAACGTTTTATCCCAATAAATAGCTCTCCATACACCACAATTTCACATAGAGAGCCGTAGGTGAGTGAGGAACAAAATCAAAGCAAAAAACGAGGGGGGGAAAACACCTTTTTGTCAAAAATCGGCCAGCTAATGGCGAAAACTCTAGTGCGATCGACTTTTCTTACAGAGCGCGCGCGAGCGAGTGAGCACGCGCGAGATGAACAGTTTATGATGTCAAATTCTACTTCTGTGATATCAAATCATTCCAAATAACGAACGAAAAAATGAATAGGAAAAAAACGCACACTTCTGAGACGCAGTTTTAAGCCATCGTGACGTGGCAAAACACTCGCACACTTCCAAGAGGAGGCGCGCGAAAAACGGCACTGAAAGTCGACAATGGTTGGATTCAGACTGCAAACGAATCGGGAAAAAGGTTCGATACTTTTACTACTCTGCTAGTTTGTTTCCTTCCCTCGTTCATTCGTTCACTCGCTTGCTCGCACAAAGGATACACTAACGATAGCAATAGCATTTCTAAAAGCGGCTCCAGTGACAATAAAACCGCTCAAAAGGTTCAAAGTGTACTCACGGTCCAAGTCGAATGCCCTTCTATGCTCGCTCGCTCGGTCGATCGGCCGTTTGGTTTCCTTTCATTTCCTTTCCCTTCGCGCGCATAGCACAGCACGGCACGGCACGCACAACCTGCAAATACAAACGAACAGGACTTTACACACAATAGAGCAGACAGGCCTTGAACAAAAACAGCCAGCAAAGTTACGCACCGCCCCGAAACTCACCTTGTTTCCTTCCTCCAGTCTCTCCAATGCACTTCTACCCCTCCAAACGTGCCAACACCTTGGCCAGTTGTGCGTCCTTTGCTTTCTTTGCAAGTCTACCGGTCCACTGCAAAAGCAAAAATACCCTCGATAGTCAGTAAGAGGGCCATATAGACATAGTTTGGATGACTTTTGCGGGGACGAGCGCGAACGCAGGTCCCCACTACCAGAAATTATACGCTCGAGTTACCCACATTTGGGGTAATCGCAAGGGTCAACCCAGTCGAAGTGCAATGAAAGGGCCTCGCCTTGAGAGGACTGCCTCCTTGATCACAGTACCTCCCGCGTCAGGTAAGTATGCTTTTTCAGCGTCTGCCCTCGGTGAAAAAATCCACTTACCCCTAGGTCCTTGTGGTAGTGCTTTGCGCACTTCAGAAAACGTAGGCCAGCGGCCGTTCCTGCCATTGTCTGTTGTCTGAATTATCATCCCTCTTTCACCTCTTCCCCCTCTAAGGGCGGGCGGGGCTCCTGTAAACATAAAAGAATGCTATACCGTTGACTTTGTTTTGGATTGAATGTGTCTTCCCCAGAGGGAAGTGGGCCGCACTCGGAGGTAGTGCTATACCGAGGCAACCCGTGGCTGGGACGAGGCAAGCCTCTTTTCCACAGCCCAGTTCCAAAAATCAGTTTAATATATGAGCTGCTCAATGAGCAGCG
>NW_027078184.1:35071-39447 GCF_036669915.1 Pocillopora verrucosa | reverse complement strand
GATGCCGAAGCATGCCCTGGGTGAGGGGGGTGGTCGAGGGATCCTTCCCACGGTTTATGGTGGATAGTAGCAGGTCGCCCCCACAAGCCCTTGCGAGTCCCGCAGACGGTCCCAGAGGCTGACCCGTTTGGTATCTCCTCACTGTAAGATTTTAAAGCCAGATACACGCACCTACGGAGCTAAAACATTGTATAATAGGTTTTTAGGACACGTTATGTCTCTTGGGACCCCTCCCTCCCCTCCCTAGGGAATAGTGCTTCAAATCGATGCTCCTCAATGTGTTAACTGGGTTGAGGAAAATACATTAGGGTTAGGTAACGACTTCGGGGTTAGGGTAACCATTTCTTAGGGTTAGGGTAACAATTTCTTAGGGTTAGAGTATCGATTTCTTAGGGTTAGAGTAACGAAACTAGGGCTTTAGAATTTCAAATTCGCCTACACTCAGGGATGTGGCCGCTTTACAGCCTGAACCTGGCCGATAACAAGCAGAATTTCGACCCCATTTCCTCGTCTACGACCATACCACAGGGAAAGCACCGGTTCTCGTCCGATCACCGAAGTTAAGCCCTGTCGGGCGGGGTTAGTACTTGGATGGGTGACCGCCTGGGAATACCCCGTGTTGTAGGCTTCAATTTTTTGTCTTGCGAACATCTCTAAACGTTTTATCCCAATAAATAGCTCTCCATACACCACAATTTCACATAGAGAGCCGTAGGTGAGTGAGGAACAAAATCAAAGCAAAAAACGAGGGGGGGAAAACACCTTTTTGTCAAAAATCGGCCAGCTAATGGCGAAAACTCTAGTGCGATCGACTTTTCTTACAGAGCGCGCGCGAGCGAGTGAGCACGCGCGAGATGAACAGTTTATGATGTCAAATTCTACTTCTGTGATATCAAATCATTCCAAATAACGAACGAAAAAATGAATAGGAAAAAAACGCACACTTCTGAGACGCAGTTTTAAGCCATCGTGACGTGGCAAAACACTCGCACACTTCCAAGAGGAGGCGCGCGAAAAACGGCACTGAAAGTCGACAATGGTTGGATTCAGACTGCAAACGAATCGGGAAAAAGGTTCGATACTTTTACTACTCTGCTAGTTTGTTTCCTTCCCTCGTTCATTCGTTCACTCGCTTGCTCGCACAAAGGATACACTAACGATAGCAATAGCATTTCTAAAAGCGGCTCCAGTGACAATAAAACCGCTCAAAAGGTTCAAAGTGTACTCACGGTCCAAGTCGAATGCCCTTCTATGCTCGCTCGCTCGGTCGATCGGCCGTTTGGTTTCCTTTCATTTCCTTTCCCTTCGCGCGCATAGCACAGCACGGCACGGCACGCACAACCTGCAAATACAAACGAACAGGACTTTACACACAATAGAGCAGACAGGCCTTGAACAAAAACAGCCAGCAAAGTTACGCACCGCCCCGAAACTCACCTTGTTTCCTTCCTCCAGTCTCTCCAATGCACTTCTACCCCTCCAAACGTGCCAACACCTTGGCCAGTTGTGCGTCCTTTGCTTTCTTTGCAAGTCTACCGGTCCACTGCAAAAGCAAAAATACCCTCGATAGTCAGTAAGAGGGCCATATAGACATAGTTTGGATGACTTTTGCGGGGACGAGCGCGAACGCAGGTCCCCACTACCAGAAATTATACGCTCGAGTTACCCACATTTGGGGTAATCGCAAGGGTCAACCCAGTCGAAGTGCAATGAAAGGGCCTCGCCTTGAGAGGACTGCCTCCTTGATCACAGTACCTCCCGCGTCAGGTAAGTTTTTTTATATTTAAGGTGAACGGCCAGGCTCCCGTGAGGGCGGTGCAATGCCTGCCGATCTCAGACCTAATCCAACCCATGGCTGAAAGTGCAATGCCTTAGGGTTGGGTCCACCATAAACCGAGGGCCACCAGACACCAACTTCGTTGGGGAATCGAACCCCACCTCGCAAACATTGAACACACTCACACCCAAAAATTGAACACGCCCACTCCAAAACAAACGAACAAAAACGGATACAAAAACATAGAAAAACTATTATTTACAATATTACATTATTTAAAACCAGGACTTAAATACTTTATTCACATATTATTTACTTAGATAGTATTGTTTACTAATATTTACTACAATTTCTTCCTACATTTCGGAACTCCCACAACAGAAGGGGGGGCAGAACGCTTCAGCAGCTCTGCAGCAAGAACTGCAGCAGTAGGGACCACAGGACGAGACTTAGAAACGCCATCATTTACAACATTAATTACACTATTATCCACATTGGTACTGGTAAAATTACAAACTGTGGCCTTCTTAACCCACAAAGCCTTGGCGGGAAGCCTCCGACATTGCCGACCATTGAGGTCCACAAACTCCACACACAAAACGTTATCATGCTCCGTAGGACCAATCTGGTCAACAAGAGAGCCCCTGAAACCAATCAAAAAGGAAGGGTCCCCCTGTACTTCAAGAAGATACTGCGCAAAACCCACTTCAGACTGCTCACCACTCGTATCCACTCTAGCGATACGAAGAAGATTTGGATCCACACTGAGAGACACCCCATTTTCCAAAACTACCGACACCAACTCCAAAAAATCCGTAGGGGAAACCTCACGCACCCTCATATCCCTGTAGGACAGAACAAAGGCTTGATCCTTAGAACAGCGGCATAACTCATCCCGATACCACTTCAAAACCTTCCTACGAATAACAGAATCTGCGGGGGTCTGCACATCCTCAGTCACTACAGGGACCGGGGGGGCTAGCCCCAACTCAACAGGAGCACTAACTCGACTAGGGACAGGAACAGGGGTACTAACAGCAACCTCATCCTCCACATTAGCATCCACAGCATCCTCAATCGTATCCGAAACCTCATTCTCCACAACCCCATCTTCAACCACACCCTCGACTACATCCTCATCATCCTCATCCGAAACCACATTCTCCACAACCACATCTTCAACCGCACCCTCAATCACATCCACAACCACACCCTTATCCAAACCGGCAGAACTTTCAGAGACAACAGGCACAACAGTCCCAGAGGGGTCAGGGACCGCCTCAGGGACAGCTGCCTCTGTTGGAACAACAGACTGACCCCACGGCCGGACACACGCATGCGCTTTGTGGTCTGGGGAACCACACCTTCTACATTTTCCGTTGAACTGGCAATCTGCGGCCTTATGGCCATTAACTTTACATATCTGGCAGAACGGAGGGATACCCCTATACCAAACCCGCACAGGATAGTCGTCAATGCGGAACTCAGCAGGGACTGGATCCGATAATAACATCCTAAGAATCCGTGACCCAGTTAGAAGGCCCGGAATTCCTGAAAAATTCTGGTGCTTAATACTGATAACTTCTCCGTATTTTCTTAGCTCATCACAGATCAGAGCATCGTCACCTTCGGCAGGAAAATAGTGTACATACACAAAAGACGGCGGCTTATCAGAAGACGTCACACTAAGATCGTGCCCATCCAACGCCAGTGAACCCATACGCACAAATTCTTCTTTGTCTGAGACATTCTTAAAAGTAATACGAATCAAGCCCCTAGGGCAAAACTGAATGGCAGAAAGCCTTTCAAAATCAATATGCTCCCTAAGGAGAGCCATCACACGGTCCTTATCATAATTAGCCAACATCACTGACGCGTGAATCACGCACGTCCTGACACACTCAACACCCATGGCAAAAACAAACAACCCAAAAGTGGATGGGTGACCCGAAAAAACGGCAAAACCTGTGAGCTGGCAAAATACCACACTCAACAGGCCAAAAAAGCCAAGAAGAAAAGCCAATCCAGCCCAAGACTGGAAAAACAACCAGAGACTGGCTACCCCAGGTTACGGCAAGGAGCCGAGCATGAGTCCCTGGGAGGGTCACCAGAAAAAAACAGCCAAACCAGAACACAATAATACTTACAAAAAATCCTGCTTCTTTAATCCAAAGACACTTGTGAATCCACGAATCCACGCGCGATACTATAACGCAGGCAAAACCCGCGTCAGGTAAGTATGCTTTTTCAGCGTCTGCCCTCGGTGAAAAAATCCACTTACCCCTAGGTCCTTGTGGTAGTGCTTTGCGCACTTCAGAAAACGTAGGCCAGCGGCCGTTCCTGCCATTGTCTGTTGTCTGAATTATCATCCCTCTTTCACCTCTTCCCCCTCTAAGGGCGGGCGGGGCTCCTGTAAACATAAAAGAATGCTATACCGTTGACTTTGTTTTGGATTGAATGTGTCTTCCCCAGAGGGAAGTGGGCCGCACTCGGAGGTAGTGCTATACCGAGGCAACCCGTGGCTGGGACGAGGCAAGCCTCTTTTCCACAGCCCAGTTCCAAAAATCAGTTTAATATATGAGCTGCTCAATGAGCAGCG
>NW_027078184.1:32875-35008 GCF_036669915.1 Pocillopora verrucosa | reverse complement strand
GATGCCGAAGCATGCCCTGGGTGAGGGGGGTGGTCGAGGGATCCTTCCCACGGTTTATGGTGGATAGTAGCAGGTCGCCCCCACAAGCCCTTGCGAGTCCCGCAGACGGTCCCAGAGGCTGACCCGTTTGGTATCTCCTCACTGTAAGATTTTAAAGCCAGATACACGCACCTACGGAGCTAAAACATTGTATAATAGGTTTTTAGGACACGTTATGTCTCTTGGGACCCCTCCCTCCCCTCCCTAGGGAATAGTGCTTCAAATCGATGCTCCTCAATGTGTTAACTGGGTTGAGGAAAATACATTAGGGTTAGGTAACGACTTCGGGGTTAGGGTAACCATTTCTTAGGGTTAGGGTAACAATTTCTTAGGGTTAGAGTATCGATTTCTTAGGGTTAGAGTAACGAAACTAGGGCTTTAGAATTTCAAATTCGCCTACACTCAGGGATGTGGCCGCTTTACAGCCTGAACCTGGCCGATAACAAGCAGAATTTCGACCCCATTTCCTCGTCTACGACCATACCACAGGGAAAGCACCGGTTCTCGTCCGATCACCGAAGTTAAGCCCTGTCGGGCGGGGTTAGTACTTGGATGGGTGACCGCCTGGGAATACCCCGTGTTGTAGGCTTCAATTTTTTGTCTTGCGAACATCTCTAAACGTTTTATCCCAATAAATAGCTCTCCATACACCACAATTTCACATAGAGAGCCGTAGGTGAGTGAGGAACAAAATCAAAGCAAAAAACGAGGGGGGGAAAACACCTTTTTGTCAAAAATCGGCCAGCTAATGGCGAAAACTCTAGTGCGATCGACTTTTCTTACAGAGCGCGCGCGAGCGAGTGAGCACGCGCGAGATGAACAGTTTATGATGTCAAATTCTACTTCTGTGATATCAAATCATTCCAAATAACGAACGAAAAAATGAATAGGAAAAAAACGCACACTTCTGAGACGCAGTTTTAAGCCATCGTGACGTGGCAAAACACTCGCACACTTCCAAGAGGAGGCGCGCGAAAAACGGCACTGAAAGTCGACAATGGTTGGATTCAGACTGCAAACGAATCGGGAAAAAGGTTCGATACTTTTACTACTCTGCTAGTTTGTTTCCTTCCCTCGTTCATTCGTTCACTCGCTTGCTCGCACAAAGGATACACTAACGATAGCAATAGCATTTCTAAAAGCGGCTCCAGTGACAATAAAACCGCTCAAAAGGTTCAAAGTGTACTCACGGTCCAAGTCGAATGCCCTTCTATGCTCGCTCGCTCGGTCGATCGGCCGTTTGGTTTCCTTTCATTTCCTTTCCCTTCGCGCGCATAGCACAGCACGGCACGGCACGCACAACCTGCAAATACAAACGAACAGGACTTTACACACAATAGAGCAGACAGGCCTTGAACAAAAACAGCCAGCAAAGTTACGCACCGCCCCGAAACTCACCTTGTTTCCTTCCTCCAGTCTCTCCAATGCACTTCTACCCCTCCAAACGTGCCAACACCTTGGCCAGTTGTGCGTCCTTTGCTTTCTTTGCAAGTCTACCGGTCCACTGCAAAAGCAAAAATACCCTCGATAGTCAGTAAGAGGGCCATATAGACATAGTTTGGATGACTTTTGCGGGGACGAGCGCGAACGCAGGTCCCCACTACCAGAAATTATACGCTCGAGTTACCCACATTTGGGGTAATCGCAAGGGTCAACCCAGTCGAAGTGCAATGAAAGGGCCTCGCCTTGAGAGGACTGCCTCCTTGATCACAGTACCTCCCGCGTCAGGTAAGTATGCTTTTTCAGCGTCTGCCCTCGGTGAAAAAATCCACTTACCCCTAGGTCCTTGTGGTAGTGCTTTGCGCACTTCAGAAAACGTAGGCCAGCGGCCGTTCCTGCCATTGTCTGTTGTCTGAATTATCATCCCTCTTTCACCTCTTCCCCCTCTAAGGGCGGGCGGGGCTCCTGTAAACATAAAAGAATGCTATACCGTTGACTTTGTTTTGGATTGAATGTGTCTTCCCCAGAGGGAAGTGGGCCGCACTCGGAGGTAGTGCTATACCGAGGCAACCCGTGGCTG
This sequence comes from Pocillopora verrucosa, assembly GCF_036669915.1. Classification (NCBI taxonomy): domain Eukaryota; kingdom Metazoa; phylum Cnidaria; class Anthozoa; order Scleractinia; family Pocilloporidae; genus Pocillopora; species Pocillopora verrucosa. The sequence goes on along the minus strand of NW_027078184.1, from coordinate 32,949 downwards.
GGACGAGGCAAGCCTCTTTTCCACAGCCCAGTTCCAAAAATCAGTTTAATATATGAGCTGCTCAATGAGCAGCG
>NW_027078184.1:30679-32812 GCF_036669915.1 Pocillopora verrucosa | reverse complement strand
GATGCCGAAGCATGCCCTGGGTGAGGGGGGTGGTCGAGGGATCCTTCCCACGGTTTATGGTGGATAGTAGCAGGTCGCCCCCACAAGCCCTTGCGAGTCCCGCAGACGGTCCCAGAGGCTGACCCGTTTGGTATCTCCTCACTGTAAGATTTTAAAGCCAGATACACGCACCTACGGAGCTAAAACATTGTATAATAGGTTTTTAGGACACGTTATGTCTCTTGGGACCCCTCCCTCCCCTCCCTAGGGAATAGTGCTTCAAATCGATGCTCCTCAATGTGTTAACTGGGTTGAGGAAAATACATTAGGGTTAGGTAACGACTTCGGGGTTAGGGTAACCATTTCTTAGGGTTAGGGTAACAATTTCTTAGGGTTAGAGTATCGATTTCTTAGGGTTAGAGTAACGAAACTAGGGCTTTAGAATTTCAAATTCGCCTACACTCAGGGATGTGGCCGCTTTACAGCCTGAACCTGGCCGATAACAAGCAGAATTTCGACCCCATTTCCTCGTCTACGACCATACCACAGGGAAAGCACCGGTTCTCGTCCGATCACCGAAGTTAAGCCCTGTCGGGCGGGGTTAGTACTTGGATGGGTGACCGCCTGGGAATACCCCGTGTTGTAGGCTTCAATTTTTTGTCTTGCGAACATCTCTAAACGTTTTATCCCAATAAATAGCTCTCCATACACCACAATTTCACATAGAGAGCCGTAGGTGAGTGAGGAACAAAATCAAAGCAAAAAACGAGGGGGGGAAAACACCTTTTTGTCAAAAATCGGCCAGCTAATGGCGAAAACTCTAGTGCGATCGACTTTTCTTACAGAGCGCGCGCGAGCGAGTGAGCACGCGCGAGATGAACAGTTTATGATGTCAAATTCTACTTCTGTGATATCAAATCATTCCAAATAACGAACGAAAAAATGAATAGGAAAAAAACGCACACTTCTGAGACGCAGTTTTAAGCCATCGTGACGTGGCAAAACACTCGCACACTTCCAAGAGGAGGCGCGCGAAAAACGGCACTGAAAGTCGACAATGGTTGGATTCAGACTGCAAACGAATCGGGAAAAAGGTTCGATACTTTTACTACTCTGCTAGTTTGTTTCCTTCCCTCGTTCATTCGTTCACTCGCTTGCTCGCACAAAGGATACACTAACGATAGCAATAGCATTTCTAAAAGCGGCTCCAGTGACAATAAAACCGCTCAAAAGGTTCAAAGTGTACTCACGGTCCAAGTCGAATGCCCTTCTATGCTCGCTCGCTCGGTCGATCGGCCGTTTGGTTTCCTTTCATTTCCTTTCCCTTCGCGCGCATAGCACAGCACGGCACGGCACGCACAACCTGCAAATACAAACGAACAGGACTTTACACACAATAGAGCAGACAGGCCTTGAACAAAAACAGCCAGCAAAGTTACGCACCGCCCCGAAACTCACCTTGTTTCCTTCCTCCAGTCTCTCCAATGCACTTCTACCCCTCCAAACGTGCCAACACCTTGGCCAGTTGTGCGTCCTTTGCTTTCTTTGCAAGTCTACCGGTCCACTGCAAAAGCAAAAATACCCTCGATAGTCAGTAAGAGGGCCATATAGACATAGTTTGGATGACTTTTGCGGGGACGAGCGCGAACGCAGGTCCCCACTACCAGAAATTATACGCTCGAGTTACCCACATTTGGGGTAATCGCAAGGGTCAACCCAGTCGAAGTGCAATGAAAGGGCCTCGCCTTGAGAGGACTGCCTCCTTGATCACAGTACCTCCCGCGTCAGGTAAGTATGCTTTTTCAGCGTCTGCCCTCGGTGAAAAAATCCACTTACCCCTAGGTCCTTGTGGTAGTGCTTTGCGCACTTCAGAAAACGTAGGCCAGCGGCCGTTCCTGCCATTGTCTGTTGTCTGAATTATCATCCCTCTTTCACCTCTTCCCCCTCTAAGGGCGGGCGGGGCTCCTGTAAACATAAAAGAATGCTATACCGTTGACTTTGTTTTGGATTGAATGTGTCTTCCCCAGAGGGAAGTGGGCCGCACTCGGAGGTAGTGCTATACCGAGGCAACCCGTGGCTGGGACGAGGCAAGCCTCTTTTCCACAGCCCAGTTCCAAAAATCAGTTTAATATATGAGCTGCTCAATGAGCAGCG
>NW_027078184.1:28484-30617 GCF_036669915.1 Pocillopora verrucosa | reverse complement strand
GATGCCGAAGCATGCCCTGGGTGAGGGGGGTGGTCGAGGGATCCTTCCCACGGTTTATGGTGGATAGTAGCAGGTCGCCCCCACAAGCCCTTGCGAGTCCCGCAGACGGTCCCAGAGGCTGACCCGTTTGGTATCTCCTCACTGTAAGATTTTAAAGCCAGATACACGCACCTACGGAGCTAAAACATTGTATAATAGGTTTTTAGGACACGTTATGTCTCTTGGGACCCCTCCCTCCCCTCCCTAGGGAATAGTGCTTCAAATCGATGCTCCTCAATGTGTTAACTGGGTTGAGGAAAATACATTAGGGTTAGGTAACGACTTCGGGGTTAGGGTAACCATTTCTTAGGGTTAGGGTAACAATTTCTTAGGGTTAGAGTATCGATTTCTTAGGGTTAGAGTAACGAAACTAGGGCTTTAGAATTTCAAATTCGCCTACACTCAGGGATGTGGCCGCTTTACAGCCTGAACCTGGCCGATAACAAGCAGAATTTCGACCCCATTTCCTCGTCTACGACCATACCACAGGGAAAGCACCGGTTCTCGTCCGATCACCGAAGTTAAGCCCTGTCGGGCGGGGTTAGTACTTGGATGGGTGACCGCCTGGGAATACCCCGTGTTGTAGGCTTCAATTTTTTGTCTTGCGAACATCTCTAAACGTTTTATCCCAATAAATAGCTCTCCATACACCACAATTTCACATAGAGAGCCGTAGGTGAGTGAGGAACAAAATCAAAGCAAAAAACGAGGGGGGGAAAACACCTTTTTGTCAAAAATCGGCCAGCTAATGGCGAAAACTCTAGTGCGATCGACTTTTCTTACAGAGCGCGCGCGAGCGAGTGAGCACGCGCGAGATGAACAGTTTATGATGTCAAATTCTACTTCTGTGATATCAAATCATTCCAAATAACGAACGAAAAAATGAATAGGAAAAAAACGCACACTTCTGAGACGCAGTTTTAAGCCATCGTGACGTGGCAAAACACTCGCACACTTCCAAGAGGAGGCGCGCGAAAAACGGCACTGAAAGTCGACAATGGTTGGATTCAGACTGCAAACGAATCGGGAAAAAGGTTCGATACTTTTACTACTCTGCTAGTTTGTTTCCTTCCCTCGTTCATTCGTTCACTCGCTTGCTCGCACAAAGGATACACTAACGATAGCAATAGCATTTCTAAAAGCGGCTCCAGTGACAATAAAACCGCTCAAAAGGTTCAAAGTGTACTCACGGTCCAAGTCGAATGCCCTTCTATGCTCGCTCGCTCGGTCGATCGGCCGTTTGGTTTCCTTTCATTTCCTTTCCCTTCGCGCGCATAGCACAGCACGGCACGGCACGCACAACCTGCAAATACAAACGAACAGGACTTTACACACAATAGAGCAGACAGGCCTTGAACAAAAACAGCCAGCAAAGTTACGCACCGCCCCGAAACTCACCTTGTTTCCTTCCTCCAGTCTCTCCAATGCACTTCTACCCCTCCAAACGTGCCAACACCTTGGCCAGTTGTGCGTCCTTTGCTTTCTTTGCAAGTCTACCGGTCCACTGCAAAAGCAAAAATACCCTCGATAGTCAGTAAGAGGGCCATATAGACATAGTTTGGATGACTTTTGCGGGGACGAGCGCGAACGCAGGTCCCCACTACCAGAAATTATACGCTCGAGTTACCCACATTTGGGGTAATCGCAAGGGTCAACCCAGTCGAAGTGCAATGAAAGGGCCTCGCCTTGAGAGGACTGCCTCCTTGATCACAGTACCTCCCGCGTCAGGTAAGTATGCTTTTTCAGCGTCTGCCCTCGGTGAAAAAATCCACTTACCCCTAGGTCCTTGTGGTAGTGCTTTGCGCACTTCAGAAAACGTAGGCCAGCGGCCGTTCCTGCCATTGTCTGTTGTCTGAATTATCATCCCTCTTTCACCTCTTCCCCCTCTAAGGGCGGGCGGGGCTCCTGTAAACATAAAAGAATGCTATACCGTTGACTTTGTTTTGGATTGAATGTGTCTTCCCCAGAGGGAAGTGGGCCGCACTCGGAGGTAGTGCTATACCGAGGCAACCCGTGGCTGGGACGAGGCAAGCCTCTTTTCCACAGCCCAGTTCCAAAAATCAGTTTAATATATGAGCTGCTCAATGAGCAGCG
>NW_027078184.1:26288-28421 GCF_036669915.1 Pocillopora verrucosa | reverse complement strand
GATGCCGAAGCATGCCCTGGGTGAGGGGGGTGGTCGAGGGATCCTTCCCACGGTTTATGGTGGATAGTAGCAGGTCGCCCCCACAAGCCCTTGCGAGTCCCGCAGACGGTCCCAGAGGCTGACCCGTTTGGTATCTCCTCACTGTAAGATTTTAAAGCCAGATACACGCACCTACGGAGCTAAAACATTGTATAATAGGTTTTTAGGACACGTTATGTCTCTTGGGACCCCTCCCTCCCCTCCCTAGGGAATAGTGCTTCAAATCGATGCTCCTCAATGTGTTAACTGGGTTGAGGAAAATACATTAGGGTTAGGTAACGACTTCGGGGTTAGGGTAACCATTTCTTAGGGTTAGGGTAACAATTTCTTAGGGTTAGAGTATCGATTTCTTAGGGTTAGAGTAACGAAACTAGGGCTTTAGAATTTCAAATTCGCCTACACTCAGGGATGTGGCCGCTTTACAGCCTGAACCTGGCCGATAACAAGCAGAATTTCGACCCCATTTCCTCGTCTACGACCATACCACAGGGAAAGCACCGGTTCTCGTCCGATCACCGAAGTTAAGCCCTGTCGGGCGGGGTTAGTACTTGGATGGGTGACCGCCTGGGAATACCCCGTGTTGTAGGCTTCAATTTTTTGTCTTGCGAACATCTCTAAACGTTTTATCCCAATAAATAGCTCTCCATACACCACAATTTCACATAGAGAGCCGTAGGTGAGTGAGGAACAAAATCAAAGCAAAAAACGAGGGGGGGAAAACACCTTTTTGTCAAAAATCGGCCAGCTAATGGCGAAAACTCTAGTGCGATCGACTTTTCTTACAGAGCGCGCGCGAGCGAGTGAGCACGCGCGAGATGAACAGTTTATGATGTCAAATTCTACTTCTGTGATATCAAATCATTCCAAATAACGAACGAAAAAATGAATAGGAAAAAAACGCACACTTCTGAGACGCAGTTTTAAGCCATCGTGACGTGGCAAAACACTCGCACACTTCCAAGAGGAGGCGCGCGAAAAACGGCACTGAAAGTCGACAATGGTTGGATTCAGACTGCAAACGAATCGGGAAAAAGGTTCGATACTTTTACTACTCTGCTAGTTTGTTTCCTTCCCTCGTTCATTCGTTCACTCGCTTGCTCGCACAAAGGATACACTAACGATAGCAATAGCATTTCTAAAAGCGGCTCCAGTGACAATAAAACCGCTCAAAAGGTTCAAAGTGTACTCACGGTCCAAGTCGAATGCCCTTCTATGCTCGCTCGCTCGGTCGATCGGCCGTTTGGTTTCCTTTCATTTCCTTTCCCTTCGCGCGCATAGCACAGCACGGCACGGCACGCACAACCTGCAAATACAAACGAACAGGACTTTACACACAATAGAGCAGACAGGCCTTGAACAAAAACAGCCAGCAAAGTTACGCACCGCCCCGAAACTCACCTTGTTTCCTTCCTCCAGTCTCTCCAATGCACTTCTACCCCTCCAAACGTGCCAACACCTTGGCCAGTTGTGCGTCCTTTGCTTTCTTTGCAAGTCTACCGGTCCACTGCAAAAGCAAAAATACCCTCGATAGTCAGTAAGAGGGCCATATAGACATAGTTTGGATGACTTTTGCGGGGACGAGCGCGAACGCAGGTCCCCACTACCAGAAATTATACGCTCGAGTTACCCACATTTGGGGTAATCGCAAGGGTCAACCCAGTCGAAGTGCAATGAAAGGGCCTCGCCTTGAGAGGACTGCCTCCTTGATCACAGTACCTCCCGCGTCAGGTAAGTATGCTTTTTCAGCGTCTGCCCTCGGTGAAAAAATCCACTTACCCCTAGGTCCTTGTGGTAGTGCTTTGCGCACTTCAGAAAACGTAGGCCAGCGGCCGTTCCTGCCATTGTCTGTTGTCTGAATTATCATCCCTCTTTCACCTCTTCCCCCTCTAAGGGCGGGCGGGGCTCCTGTAAACATAAAAGAATGCTATACCGTTGACTTTGTTTTGGATTGAATGTGTCTTCCCCAGAGGGAAGTGGGCCGCACTCGGAGGTAGTGCTATACCGAGGCAACCCGTGGCTGGGACGAGGCAAGCCTCTTTTCCACAGCCCAGTTCCAAAAATCAGTTTAATATATGAGCTGCTCAATGAGCAGCG
>NW_027078184.1:24093-26225 GCF_036669915.1 Pocillopora verrucosa | reverse complement strand
GATGCCGAAGCATGCCCTGGGTGAGGGGGGTGGTCGAGGGATCCTTCCCACGGTTTATGGTGGATAGTAGCAGGTCGCCCCCACAAGCCCTTGCGAGTCCCGCAGACGGTCCCAGAGGCTGACCCGTTTGGTATCTCCTCACTGTAAGATTTTAAAGCCAGATACACGCACCTACGGAGCTAAAACATTGTATAATAGGTTTTTAGGACACGTTATGTCTCTTGGGACCCCTCCCTCCCCTCCCTAGGGAATAGTGCTTCAAATCGATGCTCCTCAATGTGTTAACTGGGTTGAGGAAAATACATTAGGGTTAGGTAACGACTTCGGGGTTAGGGTAACCATTTCTTAGGGTTAGGGTAACAATTTCTTAGGGTTAGAGTATCGATTTCTTAGGGTTAGAGTAACGAAACTAGGGCTTTAGAATTTCAAATTCGCCTACACTCAGGGATGTGGCCGCTTTACAGCCTGAACCTGGCCGATAACAAGCAGAATTTCGACCCCATTTCCTCGTCTACGACCATACCACAGGGAAAGCACCGGTTCTCGTCCGATCACCGAAGTTAAGCCCTGTCGGGCGGGGTTAGTACTTGGATGGGTGACCGCCTGGGAATACCCCGTGTTGTAGGCTTCAATTTTTTGTCTTGCGAACATCTCTAAACGTTTTATCCCAATAAATAGCTCTCCATACACCACAATTTCACATAGAGAGCCGTAGGTGAGTGAGGAACAAAATCAAAGCAAAAAACGAGGGGGGGAAAACACCTTTTTGTCAAAAATCGGCCAGCTAATGGCGAAAACTCTAGTGCGATCGACTTTTCTTACAGAGCGCGCGCGAGCGAGTGAGCACGCGCGAGATGAACAGTTTATGATGTCAAATTCTACTTCTGTGATATCAAATCATTCCAAATAACGAACGAAAAAATGAATAGGAAAAAAACGCACACTTCTGAGACGCAGTTTTAAGCCATCGTGACGTGGCAAAACACTCGCACACTTCCAAGAGGAGGCGCGCGAAAAACGGCACTGAAAGTCGACAATGGTTGGATTCAGACTGCAAACGAATCGGGAAAAAGGTTCGATACTTTTACTACTCTGCTAGTTTGTTTCCTTCCCTCGTTCATTCGTTCACTCGCTTGCTCGCACAAAGGATACACTAACGATAGCAATAGCATTTCTAAAAGCGGCTCCAGTGACAATAAAACCGCTCAAAAGGTTCAAAGTGTACTCACGGTCCAAGTCGAATGCCCTTCTATGCTCGCTCGCTCGGTCGATCGGCCGTTTGGTTTCCTTTCATTTCCTTTCCCTTCGCGCGCATAGCACAGCACGGCACGGCACGCACAACCTGCAAATACAAACGAACAGGACTTTACACACAATAGAGCAGACAGGCCTTGAACAAAAACAGCCAGCAAAGTTACGCACCGCCCCGAAACTCACCTTGTTTCCTTCCTCCAGTCTCTCCAATGCACTTCTACCCCTCCAAACGTGCCAACACCTTGGCCAGTTGTGCGTCCTTTGCTTTCTTTGCAAGTCTACCGGTCCACTGCAAAAGCAAAAATACCCTCGATAGTCAGTAAGAGGGCCATATAGACATAGTTTGGATGACTTTTGCGGGGACGAGCGCGAACGCAGGTCCCCACTACCAGAAATTATACGCTCGAGTTACCCACATTTGGGGTAATCGCAAGGGTCAACCCAGTCGAAGTGCAATGAAAGGGCCTCGCCTTGAGAGGACTGCCTCCTTGATCACAGTACCTCCCGCGTCAGGTAAGTATGCTTTTTCAGCGTCTGCCCTCGGTGAAAAAATCCACTTACCCCTAGGTCCTTGTGGTAGTGCTTTGCGCACTTCAGAAAACGTAGGCCAGCGGCCGTTCCTGCCATTGTCTGTTGTCTGAATTATCATCCCTCTTTCACCTCTTCCCCTCTAAGGGCGGGCGGGGCTCCTGTAAACATAAAAGAATGCTATACCGTTGACTTTGTTTTGGATTGAATGTGTCTTCCCCAGAGGGAAGTGGGCCGCACTCGGAGGTAGTGCTATACCGAGGCAACCCGTGGCTGGGACGAGGCAAGCCTCTTTTCCACAGCCCAGTTCCAAAAATCAGTTTAATATATGAGCTGCTCAATGAGCAGCG
>NW_027078184.1:19746-24030 GCF_036669915.1 Pocillopora verrucosa | reverse complement strand
GATGCCGAAGCATGCCCTGGGTGAGGGGGGTGGTCGAGGGATCCTTCCCACGGTTTATGGTGGATAGTAGCAGGTCGCCCCCACAAGCCCTTGCGAGTCCCGCAGACGGTCCCAGAGGCTGACCCGTTTGGTATCTCCTCACTGTAAGATTTTAAAGCCAGATACACGCACCTACGGAGCTAAAACATTGTATAATAGGTTTTTAGGACACGTTATGTCTCTTGGGACCCCTCCCTCCCCTCCCTAGGGAATAGTGCTTCAAATCGATGCTCCTCAATGTGTTAACTGGGTTGAGGAAAATACATTAGGGTTAGGTAACGACTTCGGGGTTAGGGTAACCATTTCTTAGGGTTAGGGTAACAATTTCTTAGGGTTAGAGTATCGATTTCTTAGGGTTAGAGTAACGAAACTAGGGCTTTAGAATTTCAAATTCGCCTACACTCAGGGATGTGGCCGCTTTACAGCCTGAACCTGGCCGATAACAAGCAGAATTTCGACCCCATTTCCTCGTCTACGACCATACCACAGGGAAAGCACCGGTTCTCGTCCGATCACCGAAGTTAAGCCCTGTCGGGCGGGGTTAGTACTTGGATGGGTGACCGCCTGGGAATACCCCGTGTTGTAGGCTTCAATTTTTGTCTTGCGAACATCTCTAAACGTTTTATCCCAATAAATAGCTCTCCATACACCACAATTTCACATAGAGAGCCGTAGGTGAGTGAGGAACAAAATCAAAGCAAAAAACGAGGGGGGGAAAACACCTTTTTGTCAAAAATCGGCCAGCTAATGGCGAAAACTCTAGTGCGATCGACTTTTCTTACAGAGCGCGCGCGAGCGAGTGAGCACGCGCGAGATGAACAGTTTATGATGTCAAATTCTACTTCTGTGATATCAAATCATTCCAAATAACGAACGAAAAAATGAATAGGAAAAAAACGCACACTTCTGAGACGCAGTTTTAAGCCATCGTGACGTGGCAAAACACTCGCACACTTCCAAGAGGAGGCGCGCGAAAAACGGCACTGAAAGTCGACAATGGTTGGATTCAGACTGCAAACGAATCGGGAAAAAGGTTCGATACTTTTACTACTCTGCTAGTTTGTTTCCTTCCCTCGTTCATTCGTTCACTCGCTTGCTCGCACAAAGGATACACTAACGATAGCAATAGCATTTCTAAAAGCGGCTCCAGTGACAATAAAACCGCTCAAAAGGTTCAAAGTGTACTCACGGTCCAAGTCGAATGCCCTTCTATGCTCGCTCGCTCGGTCGATCGGCCGTTTGGTTTCCTTTCATTTCCTTTCCCTTCGCGCGCATAGCACAGCACGGCACGGCACGCACAACCTGCAAATACAAACGAACAGGACTTTACACACAATAGAGCAGACAGGCCTTGAACAAAAACAGCCAGCAAAGTTACGCACCGCCCCGAAACTCACCTTGTTTCCTTCCTCCAGTCTCTCCAATGCACTTCTACCCCTCCAAACGTGCCAACACCTTGGCCAGTTGTGCGTCCTTTGCTTTCTTTGCAAGTCTACCGGTCCACTGCAAAAGCAAAAATACCCTCGATAGTCAGTAAGAGGGCCATATAGACATAGTTTGGATGACTTTTGCGGGGACGAGCGCGAACGCAGGTCCCCACTACCAGAAATTATACGCTCGAGTTACCCACATTGGGGTAATCGCAAGGGTCAACCCAGTCGAAGTGCAATGAAAGGGCCTCGCCTTGAGAGGACTGCCTCCTTGATCACAGTACCTCCCGCGTCAGGTAAGTTTTTTTATATTTAAGGTGAACGGCCAGGCTCCCGTGAGGGCGGTGCAATGCCTGCGACTCTCAGAAATCCAACCCATGGCTGAAAGTGCAATGCCTTAGGGTTGGGTCCACCATAAACCGAGGGCCACCAGACCCCAACTTCGTTGGGGAATCGAACCCCACCTCGCAAACATTGAACCACTCACACCCAAAAATTGAACACCCACTCCAAAACACGAACAAAAAGGATACAAAACATAGAAAAACTATTATTTACAATATTACATTATTTAAAACCAGGACCTAAATACTTTATTCACATATTATTTACTTAGATAGTATTGTTTACTAATATTTACTACAATTTCTTCCTACATTTCGGAATCCCACCAGAAGGGGGGGCAGAACGCTTCAGCAGCTCTGCAGCAAGAACTGCAGCAGTGGGACCACAGGACGAGACTTAGAAACGCCATCATTTAACATATTACATATTATCCACATTGGTATGGTAAAATTACAAACTGTGGCCTTCTTAACCACAAAGCTTGGCGGGAAGCCTCCGACATTGCCGACCATTGAGGTCCACAAACTCCACACACAAAACGTTTATCATTCCGTAGGACCAATCTGGAACAAGAGAGCCCCTGAAAAACAATCAAAAGGAAGGTTCCCCTGTACTTCAAGAAGATACTGCGCAAAACCACTTCAGACTGCTCACCACTGTATCCACTCTAGCGATACGAAGAAGATTTGGATCCACACTGAGAGACACCCCATTTTCAAAAACTACGACACCAACTCCAAAAAATCCGTAGGGAAACCTCACGCACCTCATATCCCTGAGGACAGAACAAAGCTTGATCCTTAGAACAGCGGCATAACTATCCGATACCACTTCAAAACCTTCTACGAATAACAGAATCTGCGGGGGTCTGCACACTCGTCACTACAGGGACCGGGGGGCTAGCCAACTCAACAGGAGCACTAACTCGACTAGGGACAGGAACAGGGGTACTAACAGCAACCTCATTCCACATTGCATCCACAGCATCCTCAATCGTATCGAAACCTCATTCTCACAACCCAATCTTCAACCAACCCTCGACTACATCCTCTCATCCTCATCCGAAACCAATTCTCCACAACCACATTTCAACGCACCTCAATCACATCCAAACCACACCCTATCCAAACCGGCCAGAACTTTCAGAGACAACAGGCACACAGTCCAGAGGGGTCAGGGACCGCTCAGGGACAGCTGCCTCTGTTGGAACAACAGACTGACCCACGGCCGGACACACGCATGCGCTTTGTGGTCTGGGGAACCACCCCTTCTACTTTTTCCGTTGAGCTGGCAATCTGCGCCCTTATGGCAATTAATTTTACATATCGGGCAGAAGGGGGGGATCCCCCTATACAAAACCCGCACAGGATAGTCGTAAATGCGGACCTCAGCAGGACTGGATCGATAATAACATCCTAAGAATCCGTGACCCAGTAGAAGGCCCGGAATCCTGAAAAATTCGGTGTTAATACTGATAATTCTCCGTATTTCTTAGCTCATCACAGATCAGAGCATCGTCACCTTCGGCAGGAAAATAGTGTACATACACAAAAGACGGCGGCTTATCAGAAGACGTCACACTAAGATCGTGCCCATCCAACGAGTGAACCATACGCACAAATTCTTCTGTCTGAGACATTCTTAAAAGTAATACGAATCAAGCCCATAGGGCAAAACGAATGGCAGAAAGCTTCAAAATCAATATGCCCCTAAGGAGAGCCATCACCGGTCCTTATCATAATTAGCCAACATCACTGACGGTGAATCACGCACGTCCTGACACACTCAACACATGGCAAAAACAAACACACCAAAAGTGGATGGGTGACCGAAAAAAACGGCAAACCTGTGAGCTGGCAAAATACCACACTCAACAGGCCACAAAAAGCCAAGAAGAAAAGCAATCCAGCCCAAGACTGGAAAACAAAACCAGAGACTGCTACCCCAGGGTACGGAAGGAGCCGAGCATGAGTCCTGGGCAGGTCACCAGAAAAAAACAGCCAAACCAGAAACAATATACTTACAAAAATCCTGTTCTTTAATCCAAAGGACACTTGTGAAATCCACGAATCCACGCGCGATACTATAACGCAGGCAAAAACCCGCGTCAGGTAAGTATGCTTTTTCAGCGTCTGCCCTCGGTGAAAAAACCAACCCCTAGGTCCTTGTGGTAGTGCTTTGCGCACTTCAGAAAACGTAGGCCAGCGGCCGTTCTGCCATTGTCTGTTGTCTGAATTATCATCCCTCTTTCACCTCTTCCCCCTCTAAGGGCGGGCGGGGCTCCTGTAAACATAAAAGAATGCTATACCGTTGACTTTGTTTTGGATTGAATGTGTCTTCCCAGAGGGAAGTGGGCCGCACTCGGAGGTAGTGCTATACCGAGGCAACCCGTGGCTGGGACGAGGCAAGCCTCTTTTCCACAGCCCAGTTCCAAAAATCAGTTAATATATGAGCTGCTCAATGAGCAGCG
>NW_027078184.1:17510-19683 GCF_036669915.1 Pocillopora verrucosa | reverse complement strand
GATGCCGAAGCATGCCCTGGGTGAGGGGGGTGGTCGAGGGATCCTTCCCACGGTTTATGGTGGATAGTAGCAGGTCTGCCCCCCAAGCCCTTGCGAGACCCGCAGACGGTCCCAGAGGCTGTCCCTTTTTGTATCTCCTCACTGTAAGATTTTAAAGCCAGATACACGCACCTACGGAGCTAAAACATTGTATAATAGGTTTTTAGGACACGTTATGTCTCTTGGGACCCTCCCTCCCCTCCCTAGGGAATAGTGCTTCAAATCGATGCTCCTCAATGTGTTAACTGGGTTGAGGAAAATACATTAGGGTTAGGTAACGACTTCGGGGTTAGGGTAACCATTTCTTAGGGTTAGGGTAACAATTTCTTAGGGTTAGAGTATCGATTTCTTAGGGTTAGAGTAACGAAACTAGGGCTTTAGAATTTCAAATTCGCCTACACTCAGGGATGTGGCCGCTTTACAGCCTGAACCTGGCCGATAACAAGCAGAATTTCGACCCCATTTCCTCGTCTACGACCATACCACAGGGAAAGCACCGGTTCTCGTCCGATCACCGAAGTTAAGCCCTGTCGGGCGGGGTTAGTACTTGGATGGGTGACCGCCTGGGAATACCCCGTGTTGTAGGCTTCAATTTTTTGTCTTGCGAACATCTCTAAACGTTTTATCCAATAAATAGCTCTCCATACACCACAATTTCACATAGAGAGCCGTAGGTGAGTGAGGAACAAAATCAAAGCAAAAAACGAGGGGGGGAAAACACCTTTTTGTCAAAAATCGGCCAGCTAATGGCGAAAACTCTAGTGCGATCGACTTTTCTTACAGAGCGCGCGCGAGCGAGTGAGCACGCGCGAGATGAACAGTTTATGATGTCAAATTCTACTTCTGTGATATCAAATCATTCCAAATAACGAACGAAAAAATGAATAGGAAAAAAACGCACACTTCTGAGACGCAGTTTTAAGCCATCGTGACGTGGCAAAACACTCGCACACTTCCAAGAGGAGGCGCGCGAAAAACGGCACTGAAAGTCGACAATGGTTGGATTCAGACTGCAAACGAATCGGGAAAAAGGTTCGATACTTTTACTACTCTGCTAGTTTGTTTCCTTCCCTCGTTCATTCGTTCACTCGCTTGCTCGCACAAAGGATACACTAACGATAGCAATAGCATTTCTAAAAGCGGCTCCAGTGACAATAAAACCGCCTCAAAAGGTTCAAAGTGTACTCACGGTCCATGTCGAATGCCCTTCTATGCTCGCTCGCTCGGTTTCGATCGGCCGTTTGGTTTCCTTTCATTTCCGTTCCCTTCGCGCGCATTAGCACAGCACGGCACGGCACGCAACAACCATGAACATTACAAACGAACCGGACATTTTACACACAATTAGAGCAGACAGGCCTTGAACAAAAACAGACCAGCAAAGTCAAAGTTACGCACAGCCCACGAAACTCACCTTGTACTTCCTCCTAGTCTCTCCAATGCACTTCTACCCCTCCAAACGTCACAACACCTTGGCCAGGTTTGTGCGTCCTTTGAGGTTCTTGCCAAGTCTACCGTTCCACTGCAAAAGCAAAAAATACCCTCGATAGTCAGTAAGAGGGGCCATATAGACTGAGTTTGGAAGACTTTTGCGGGGACGAGCGCGCAACGCAGGTCCCCAATACCAGGAAATTATCGCTCGAGGTAACCCACATTTGGGGTAATCGCAAGGGTCAACCCAGGCGAAGTGCAATTGAAAGGGCCTCGCCTTCAGAGGGACTGCCTAATTGAATCAAAGTACCTTCCCGCGTCAGGTAAGTATGCTTTTTCAGCGTCTGCCCTCGGGTGAAAAAAATTCCACATACAACATATGGTCCTTGTGGTAGTGCTTTGCGCACTTCAGAACACGTAGCGGCCAGCGGCCGTTCCTGCCCTTGTCTGTTGTCTGAATTATCATCCCTGCTCGTCACCTCTTCCCCTCTAAGGGCGGGCGGGGCTCCTGTAAACATAAAAGCTGCTTATACCGTTGATCTGGTTTTGGGATTTGAATGTGTCTTCCCCAGAGGGAAGTGGGCCGCACTCGGACGTGGTAGTGCTATACAGATGGCAACCCGTGGATGGGGACGAGGAAAGCCTCTTTTCCACAGCCCAGTTCCAAAAAATCAGTCATATATGAGCTGCTCAATGAGCAGCG
>NW_027078184.1:12972-17447 GCF_036669915.1 Pocillopora verrucosa | reverse complement strand
GATTTGCCGAAGCATGCCCTGGGTGAGGGGGGTGGTCGAGCGGATCCGTCCCACGGTGTATGGTGGATAGTAGGCCGGTCGCCCAACAAGCCCTTGCGAGTCCCGCAGACGGTCCCAGAGGCTGGACCGTTTGGTATATCCTCACTGTAAGATTTTTTAAAGCCAGATACAAGCACCCTCACGGAGCTAAAACATTGTATAATAGTTTTTTAGGACACGTTATGTCTATTGGGAACCATCCCGCCCCTCCCTAGGGAAATAAGTGATTCAAATCGATGCTCCTCAAGTGTTAACTGGGTTGAGGAAAATTACATTAGGGTTAGGTAACGGAATTAGGGGGGGGGGTAGGGTAACCATTTCTTAGGGTTAGGGTAACAATTTCTTTAGGGTTAGAGTATCGATTTCTTAGGGTTAGAGTAACGAAACTAGGGCTTTAGACATTTCAAATTCGCCTACACTCAGGGATGTGGCCGCTTTACAGCCTGAACATGGCCGATAACAAGCAGAATTTTCGAACTCCCATTTCCTCAGTCTACGACCATACCACAGGGAAAGCACCCGGTTCTCGTCCGATCACCGAAGTTAAGCTCCTGTCGGGCGGGGTTACGGTTAGTACTGGCATGGGTGACCGCCTGGAATACCCCGTGTTGTAGGCTTCAATTTTTTGTCTTGCGAACATCTCTAAACGTTTTATCCCAATAAATAGATCTCTATACACCACAATTTCACCTCATAGAGAGCCTTTAGGTGGAGTGAGGAACCAAAAGCAAAGCAAAAAAAACGAGGGGGGGGAAACACCCCTCTTTTGTCAAAAATCGGCCAGTATAATGGCGGAAAAAACTCTAGTGCGCCCCCCGAGCGACTTTTCTTACAGAGCGCGCGCGAGCGAGTGAGCCACGAGCGAGTTATGAAACAGTACATCTATGATGTCAAATTCTACGTCTGTGATATCAAATCATTCCCAAATAACGAAACGAAAAAACAAAAATGAATAGGAAAAAAAGCACAATTCTGAGACCGCAGTTTTAAGCCATCGGTGCCGTGGCAAAACACGCGCACACTTCCAAGAGGAGGCGAGCGAAAGAAAAAAACGGCACTGAAAGTCGACAATGGGTGGATTCAGACTGCAAACGAATCGGGGAAAAAGGTTCGATCTACTTTTACTACTCTGCTAGTTTGGTTCCTTCCCTCGTTGTCATTCGTTCACTCGCTTGCTCGACACAAAGGATACACTAACGATAGCAATAGCATTTCTAAAAGCGGCTCCAAGAGTGGACAATAAAACCGCTCAATATTAAGGTTCAACAGTGTACTCACGGGCCAAGTCGAATGCCCTTCTATGCTCGCTCGCTCGGTCGATCGGCCGTTTGGTTTATTTCAATGTCCCTTTCCCTTTCGCGCGCATAGCACAGCACGGCACGGCACGCCACCACCTGCCAAATACAAACGGAACAGGACTTTACACACAATAGAGCAGACAGGCCTTGAACAAAAAAACAGATCAGCACAAGTTACGCAACCCGCCCCGAAAAAAATCACCTGGTTTCCTTCCTCCAGTCGTCTCCAATGCCACTTATAACACAAACGTGCCAACACCTTGGGCCCAGTTGTGCGTCATTTGCTTTCTTTGCAAAGTCTAACGGTCCACTGCAAAAGCTCAAAAATACCCTCGATAGTCAGTAAGAGGGCCATATAGACATAGGTTGGATGACTTTTGCGAGGGGACGAGCGCGAACGCCGGTCCACACTACCAGAAATTAGACGCTTCGAGTTACCCCCATTTGGGGTAATCGCAAGGGTCAACCAAGTCGAAGTGCAATGAAAGGGCCTCGCCTTGAGAGGACTGCCATCCTTGAATCACAGTACCTCCCGCAGTTCAGGTAAGTATGCTTTTTCAGCGTCTGCCTTCGGCAGGAAAAAAGCCGCTTACCCCTAGGTCCTTGTGGTAAGGCTTTGCGCACTTCAAGAAAACGTAGGCCAGCGGCCGTTCCTGCCATTGTCTGTTGTTCTGAATTATCATCCCTCTTTCACCTCTTCCCCCTCTAAGCGGCGGGAGCGGCTCCTGTAAACATAAAAGAATGCTATACCGTTGACCTTTGTTTTGGATTGCAATGGGTCTTCCCAGAGGGACGTCGGGCCGCACTCGGAGGTAGTGCTATAACGAGCAAACAAAAAAAACCGTGGCTGGGACGAGGCAAGCCTCTTTTTCCACAGCCCAAGTTCCAAAAATCAGTTTAATATAAATGAGCTGCTCAATGAGCAGCGTATCAGATATTAAAGCTGATAAGAACAGATACGTACCACACTTGACTCTTAGCCAAAAAGGCCGGAGAAGCGATGCCGAAGCATGCCCTGGGTGAGGGGGGTGGGTCGAGGGATCCTTCCCACGGTTTTTATGGTGGATAGTAGCAGGTTCGCCCCCACCAAAGCCCTTGCGAGTCCCGCAGACGGCCCAGAGGCTGACCCGTTTGGTATCTCCTCACTGTAAGATTTTTAAAGACATATACACTAACCTACGTAGCTAAAACATTGTATAATAGGTTTTTAGGACAAGATTTGTCTCTTGGGACCCCTCACTCCCCTCCCTAGGGATTAGTGCTTCAAATCGATGCTCCTCAATGTGTTAACTGTGTTGAGGAAAATACATTAGGGTTAGGTAACGACTCGGGGTTAGGGTAACCATTTCTTAGGGTTAGGGTAACAATTTCTTAGGGTTAGAGTATCGATTTCTTAGGGTTAGAGTAACGAAACTAGGGTCTTAGCATTTCAACTTCGCCTACCCTCCGGCATGTCGCCGCTCTACAGCCTGCACCTGGCCGATACCAAGCAGAATTCCGACCCCATTTCCTCCTCTACGACCATACCACAGGGATAGCACCGGTTCTCGTCCGATCACCGAAGTTAAGCCCTGTCGGGCGGGGTTAGTACTTGGATGGGTGACCGCCTGGGAATACCCCGTGTTGTTGGCTTCATTTTTTGTCTTGCGAACATCTCTAAACGTTTTATCCCAATAAATAGCTCTCCATACACCACAATTTCACATAGAGAGCCGTAGGTGAGTGAGGAACAAAATCAAAGCAAAAAACGAGGGGGGGAAAACACCTTTTTGTCAAAAATCGGCCAGCTAATGGCGAAAACTCTAGTGCGATCGACTTTTCTTACAGAGCGCGCGCGAGCGAGTGAGCACGCGCGAGATGAACAGTTTATGATGTCAAATTCTACTTCTGTGATATCAAATCATTCCAAATAACGAACGAAAAAATGAATAGGAAAAAACGCACACTTCTGAGACGCAGTTTTAAGCCATCGTGACGTGGCAAAACACTCGCACACTTCCAAGAGGAGGCGCGCGAAAAAACGGCACTGAAAGTCGACAATGGTTGGATTTCAGACTGCAAACGAATCGGGAAAAAGGTCGATACTTTTACTACTCTGCTAGTTTGTTTCCTTCCCTCGTTCATTCGTTCACTCGCTTGCTCGCACAAAGGATACACTAACGATAGCAATAGCATTTCTAAAAGCGGCTCCAGTGACAATAAAACCGCTCAAAAGGTTCAAAGTGTACTCACGGTCCAAGTCGAATGCCTTCTATGCTCGCTCGCTCGGTCGATCGGCCGTCTGGTTTCCTTTCATTTCCTTTCCCTTCGCGCGCATAGCACAGCCACGGCACGGCACGCACAACCTGCAAATACAAACGAACAGGACTTTACACACAATAGAGCAGACAGGCCTTGAACAAAAACAGCCAGCAAAGTTACGCACCGCCCCGAAACTCACCTTGTTTCCTTCCTCCAGTCTCTCCAATGCACTTCTACCCCTCCAAACGTGCCAACACCTTGTCCAGTTGGGCGTCCTTTGCTTTCTTTGCAAGTCTAACCGGTCCACTGCAAAAGCAAAAATACCCTCGATAGTCAGTAAGAGGGCCATTATAGACATAGTTTGGATGACTTTTGCGGGGACGAGCGCGAACGCAGGTCCCCCCTACAAGAAATTCTACGCTCGAGTTACCCACATTTGGGGTAATCGCAAGGGTCAACCCAGTCGAAGTGCAATGAAAGGGCCTCGCATTGAGAGGACTGCCTCCTTGATCACAGTACCTCCCGCGTCAGGTAAGTATGCTTTTTCAGCGTCTGCCCTCGGTGAAAAAAATCCACTTACCCCTAGGTCCTTGTGGTAGTGCTTTGCGCACTTCAGAAAACGTAGGCCAGCGGCCGTTCCTGCCATTGTCTGTTGTCTGAATTATCATCCCTCTTTCACCTCTTCCCCCTCTAAGGGCGGGCGGGGCTCCTGTCAACATAAAGAATGCTATAACCGTTGACTTTGTTTTGGATTGAATGTGTCTTCCCAGAGGGAAGTGGGCCGCACTCGGAGGTAGTGCTATACCGAGGCAACCCGTGGCTGGGACGAGGCAAGCCTCTTTTCCACAGCCCAGTTCCAAAAATCAGTTTAATATATGAGCTGCTCAATGAGCAGCG
>NW_027078184.1:10777-12909 GCF_036669915.1 Pocillopora verrucosa | reverse complement strand
GATGCCGACGCATGCCCTGGGTGAGGGGGGTGGTCGAGGGATCCTTCCCACGGTTTATGGTGGATAGTAGCAGGTCGCCCCCACAAGCCCTTGCGAGTCCCGCAGACGGTCCCAGAGGCTGACCCGTTTGGTATCTCCTCACTGTAAGATTTTAAAGCCAGATACACGCACCTACGGAGCTAAAACATTGTATAATAGGTTTTTAGGACACGTTATGTCTCTTGGGACCCCTCCCTCCCCTCCCTAGGGAATAGTGCTTCAAATCGATGCTCCTCAATGTGTTAACTGGGTTGAGGAAAATACATTAGGGTTAGGTAACGACTTCGGGGTTAGGGTAACCATTTCTTAGGGTTAGGGTAACAATTTCTTAGGGTTAGAGTATCGATTTCTTAGGGTTAGAGTAACGAAACTAGGGCTTTAGGAATTTCAAATTCGCCTACACTCAGGGATGTGGCCGCTTTAACAGCCTGAACCTGGCCGATAACAAGCAGAATTTCGACCCCATTTCCTCGTCGACGACCATGACCACAGGGAAAGCACCGGTTCTCGTCCGATCACCGAAGTTAAGCCCTGTCGGGCGGGGTTAGTACTTGGATGGGTGACCGCCTGGGAATACCCCGTGTTGTAGGCTTCAATTTTTTGTCTTGCGAACATCTCTAAACGTTTTATCCCAATAAATAGCTCTCCATACACCACAATTTCACATAGGAGAGCCGTAGGTGAGTGAGGAACAAATCAAAGCAAAAAACGAGGGGGGGAAAACACCTTTTTGTCAAAAATCGGCCAGCTAATGGCGAAAACTCTAGTGCGATCGACTTTTCTTACAGAGCGCGCGCGAGCGAGTGAGCACGCGCGAGATGAACAGTTTATGATGTCAAATTCTACTTCTGTGATATCAAATCATTCCTAAAAACGAACGAAAAAATGAATAGGAAAAAAACGCACACTTCTGAGACGCAGTTTTAAGCCATCGTGACGTGGCAAAACACTCGCACACTTCCAAGAGGAGGCGCGCGAAAAACGGCACTGAAAGTCGACAATGGTTGGATTCAGACTGCAAAACGAATCGGGAAAACGGTTCGATACTTTTACTACTCTGCTAGTTTGTTTCCTTCCCTCGTTCATTCGTTCACTCGCTTGCTCGCACAAAGGATACACTAACGATAGCAATAGCATTTCTAAAAGCGGCTCCAGTGACAATAAAACCGCTCAAAAGGTTCAAAGTGTACTCACGGTCCAAGTCGAATGCCCTTCTATGCTCGCTCGCTCGGTCGATCGGCCGTTTGGTTTCCTTTCATTTCCTTTCCCTTCGCGCGCATAGCACAGCACGGCACGGCACGCACAACCTGCAAATACAACGAACAGGACTTTACACACAATAGAGCAGACAGGCCTTGAACAAAAACAGCCAGCAAAGTTACGCACCGCCCCGAAACTCACCTTGTTTCCTTCCTCCAGTCTCTCCAATGCACTTCTACCCCTCCAAACGTGCCAACACCTTGGCCAGTTGTGCGTCCTTTGCTTCTTTGCAAGTCTACCGGTCCACTGCAAAAGCAAAAATACACTCGATAGTCAGTAAGAGGGCCATATAGACATAGTTTGGATGACTTTTGCGGGGACGAGCGCGAACGCAGGTCCCCACTACCAGAAATTATACGCTCGAGTTACCCACATTTGGGGTAATCGCAAGGGTCAACCCAGTCGAAGTGCAATGAAGGGCCTCGCCTTGAGAGGACTGCCTCCTTGATCACAGTACCTCCCGCGTCAGGTAAGTATGCTTTTTCAGCGTCTGCCCTCGGTGAAAAAATCCACTTACCCCTAGGTCCTTGTGGTAGTGCTTTGCGCACTTCAGAAAACGTAGGCCAGCGGCCGTTCCTGCCATTGTCTGTTGTCTGAATTATCATCCCTCTTCACCTCTTCCCCCTCTAAGGGCGGGCGGGCTCCTGTAAACATAAAAGAATGCTATACCGTTGACTTTGTTTTGGATTGAATGTGTCTTCCCCAGAGGGAAGTGGGCCGCACTCGGAGGTAGTGCTATACCGAGGCAACCCGTGGCTGGGACGAGGCAAGCCTCTTTTCCACAGCCCAGTTCCAAAAATCAGTTTAATATATGAGCTGCTCAATGAGCAGCG
>NW_027078184.1:8588-10714 GCF_036669915.1 Pocillopora verrucosa | reverse complement strand
GATGCCGAAGCATGCCCTGGGTGAGGGGGGTGGTCGAGGGATCCTTCCCACGGTTTATGGTGGATAGTAGCAGGTCGCCCCCACAAGCCCTTGCGAGTCCCGCAGACGGTCCCAGAGGCTGACCCGTTTGGTATCTCCTCACTGTAAGATTTTAAAGCCAGATACACGCACCTACGGAGCTAAAACATTGTATAATAGGTTTTTAGGACACGTTATGTCTCTTGGGACCCCTCCCTCCCCTCCCTAGGGAATAGTGCTTCAAATCGATGCTCCTCAATGTGTTAACTGGGTTGAGGAAAATACATTAGGGTTAGGTAACGACTTCGGGGTTAGGGTAACCATTTCTTAGGGTTAGGGTAACAATTTCTTAGGGTTAGAGTATCGATTTCTTAGGGTTAGAGTAACGAAACTAGGGCTTTAGAATTTCAAATTCGCCTACACTCAGGGATGTGGCCGCTTTACAGCCTGAACCTGGCCGATAACAAGCAGAATTTCGACCCCATTTCCTCGTCTACGACCATACCACAGGGAAAGCACCGGTTCTCGTCCGATCACCGAAGTTAAGCCCTGTCGGGCGGGGTTAGTACTTGGATGGGTGACCGCCTGGGAATACCCCGTGTTGTAGGCTTCAATTTTTTGTCTTGCGAACATCTCTAAACGTTTTATCCCAATAAATAGCTCTCCATACACCACAATTCACATAGAGAGCCGTAGGTGAGTGAGGAACAAAATCAAGCAAAAACGAGGGGGGGAAAACACCTTTTTGTCAAAAATCGGCCAGCTAATGGCGAAAACTCTAGTGCGATCGACTTTTCTTACAGAGCGCGCGCGAGCGAGTGAGCACGCGCGAGATGAACAGTTTATGATGTCAAATTCTACTTCTGTGATATCAAATCATTCCAAATAACGAACGAAAAAATGAATAGGAAAAAAACGCACACTTCTGAGACGCAGTTTTAAGCCATCGTGACGTGGCAAAACACTCGCACACTTCCAAGAGGAGGCGCGCGAAAAACGGCACTGAAAGTCGACAATGGTTGGATTCAGACTGCAAACGAATCGGGAAAAAGGTTCGATACTTTTACTACTCTGCTAGTTTGTTTCCTTCCCTCGTTCATTCGTTCACTCGCTTGCTCGCACAAAGGATACACTAACGATAGCAATAGCATTTCTAAAAGCGGCTCCAGTGACAATAAAACCGCTCAAAAGGTTCAAAGTGTACTCACGGTCCAAGTCGAATGCCCTTCTATGCTCGCTCGCTCGGTCGATCGGCCGTTTGGTTTCCTTTCATTTCCTTTCCTTCGCGCGCATAGCACAGCACGGCACGGCACGCACACCTGCAAATACAAACGAACAGGACTTTACACACAATAGAGCAGACAGGCCTTGAACAAAAACAGCCAGCAAAGTTACGCACCGCCCCGAAACTCACCTTGTTTCCTTCCTCCAGTCTCTCCAATGCACTTCTACCCCTCCAAACGTGCCAACACCTTGGCCAGTTGTGCGTCCTTTGCTTTCTTTGCAAGTCTACCGGTCCACTGCAAAAGCAAAAATACCCTCGATAGTCAGTAAGAGGGCCATATAGACATAGTTTGGATGACTTTTGCGGGGACGAGCGCGAACGCAGGTCCCCACTACCAGAAATTATACGCTCGAGTTACCCACATTTGGGGTAATCGCAAGGGTCAACCCAGTCGAAGTGCAATGAAAGGGCCTCGCCTTGAGAGGACTGCCTCCTTGATCACAGTACCTCCCGCGTCAGGTAAGTATGCTTTTTTCAGCGTCTGCCCTCGGTGAAAAAATCCACTTACCCCTAGGTCCTTGTGGTAGTGCTTTGCGCACTTCAGAAAACGTAGGCCAGCGGCCGTTCCTGCCATTGTCTGTTGTCTGAATTATCATCCCTCTTTCACCTCTTCCCCTCTAAGGGCGGGCGGGGCTCCTGTAAACATAAAAGAATGCTATACCGTTGACTTTGTTTTGGATTGAATGTGTCTTCCCCAGAGGGAAGTGGGCCGCACTCGGAGTAGTGCTATACCGAGGCAACCCGTGGCTGGACGAGGCAAGCCTCTTTTCCACAGCCCAGTTCCAAAAATCAGTTTAATATATGAGCTGCTCAATGAGCAGCG
>NW_027078184.1:6389-8525 GCF_036669915.1 Pocillopora verrucosa | reverse complement strand
GATGCCGAAGCATGCCCTGGTGAGGGGGGTGGTCGAGGGATCCTTCCCACGGTTTATGGTGGATAGTAGCAGGTCGCCCCCACAAGCCCTTGCGAGTCCCGCAGACGGTCCCAGAGGCTGACCCGTTTGGTATCTCCTCACTGTAAGATTTTAAAGCCAGATACACGCACCTACGGAGCTAAACATTGTATAATAGGTTTTTAGGACACGTTATGTCTCTGGGACCCCTCCCTCCCCTCCCTAGGGAATAGTGCTTCAAATCGATGCTCCTCAATGTGTTAACTGGGTTGAGGAAAATACATTAGGGTTAGGTAACGACTTCGGGGTTAGGGTAACCATTTCTTAGGGTTAGGGTAACAATTTCTTAGGGTTAGAGTATCGATTTCTTAGGGTTAGAGTAACGAAACTAGGGCTTTAGAATTTCAAATTCGCCTACACTCAGGGATGTGGCCGCTTTACAGCCTGAACCTGGCCGATAACAAGCAGAATTTCGACCCCATTTCCTCGTCTACGACCATACCACAGGGAAAGCACCGGTTCTCGTCCGATCACCGAAGTTAAGCCCTGTCGGCGGGGTTAGTACTTGGATGGGTGACCGCCTGGGAATACCCCGTGTTGTAGGCTTCAATTTTTTGTCGTTGCGAACATCTCTAAACGTTTTATCCCAATAAATAGCTCTCCATACACCACAATTTCACATAGAGAGCCGTAGGTGAGGTGAGGAACAAAATCAAAGCAAAAAACGAGGGGGGGAAAACACTTTTTGTCAAAAATCGGCCAGCTAATGGCGAAAACTCTAGTGCGATCGACTTTTCTTACAGAGCGCGCGCGAGCGAGTGAGCACGCGCTAGATGAACAGTTTATTATGTCAAATTCTACTTCTGTGATATCAAATCATTCCAAATAACGAACGAAACAATGAATAGGAAAAAAACGCACACTTCTGAGACGCAGTTTTAATCCATCGTGACGTGGCAAAACACTCGCACACTTCCAAGAGGAGGCGCGCGAAAAACGGCACTGAAAGTCGACAATGGTTGGATTCAGACTGCAAACGAATCGGGAAAACGGTTCGATACTTGTACTACTCTGCTAGTTTGTTTCCTTCCCTCGTTCATTCGTTCACTCGCTTGCTCCGCACAAAGGATACACTAACGATAGCAATAGCATTTCTAAAAGCGGCTCCAGTGACAATAAAACCGCTCAAAAGGTTCAAAGTGTACTCACGGTCCAAGTCGAATGCCTTCTATGCTCGCTCGCTCGGTCGATCGGCCGTTTGGTTTCCTTTCATTTCCTTTCCCTTCGCGCGCATAGCACAGCACGGCACGGCACGCACAACCTGCAAATACAAACGAACAGGACTTTACACACATAGAGCAGACAGGCCTTGAACAAAAACAGCCAGCAAAGTTACGCACCGCCCCGAAACTCACCTGTTTCCTTCCTCCAGTCTCTCCAATGCACTTCTACCCCTCCAAACGTGCCAACACCTTGGCCAGTTGTGCGTCCTTTGCCTTCTTTGCAAGTCTACCGGTCCACTGCAAAAGCAAAATACCCTCGTAGTCAGTAAGAGGGCCATATATACATAGTTTGGATGACTTTTGCGGGGACGAGCGCGAACGCAGGTCCCCACTACCAGAAATTATACGCTCGAGTTACCCACATTGGGTAATCGCAAGGGTCAACCCAGTCGAAGTGCAATGAAAGGGCCTCGCCTTGATAGGACTGCCTCCTTGATCACAGTACCTCCCGTCAGGTAAGTATGCTTTTTCAGCGTCTGCCCTCGGTGAAAAAATCCACTTACCCCTAGGTCCTTGTGGTCGTGCTTTGCGCACTTCAGAAAACGTAGGCCAGCGGCCGTTCCTGCCATTGTCTGGTGTCTGAAATATCATCCCTCTTTCACCTCTTCCCCCTCTAAGGGCGGGCGGGGCTCCTGTAAACATAAAAGAATGCTATACCGTTGACTTTGTTTTGGCTTGAATGTGTCTTCCCAAGCGGGAAGTGGGCCGCACTCGGAGGTAGTGCTATACCGAGGCAACCCGTGGCTGGGACGAGGCAAGCCTCTTTTCCACAGCCCAGTTCCAAAAATCAGTTTAATATATGAGCTGCTCAATGAGCAGCGTATCAGATATTAAG
>NW_027078184.1:1846-6341 GCF_036669915.1 Pocillopora verrucosa | reverse complement strand
GATGCCGAAGCATGCCCTGGGTGAGGGGGGTGGTCGAGGGATCCTTCCCACGGTTTATGGTGGATAGTAGCAGGTCGCCCCCACAAGCCCTTGCGAGTCCCGCCGACGGTCCCAGAGGCTGACCCGTTTGGTATCTCCTCACTGTAAGATTTTAAAGCCAGATACACGCACCTACGGAGCTAAAACATTGTATAATAGGTTTTTAGGACACGTTATGTCTCTTGGGACCCTCCCTCCCCTCCCTATGGAATAGTGCTTCAAATCGATGCTCCTCAATGTGTTAACTTGTTTGAGCAAAATACATTAGGGTTAGGTAACGACTTCGGGGTTAGGGTAACCATTTCTTAGGGTTAGGGTAACAATTTCTTATGGTTATAGTATCTATTTCTGATTTTTAGATTAACGAAACTATTTCTTTATAAGTTCAAATTCTCCGACACACAGTTAGGTGGCCGCTTTACATCCTGAACCTGCCGATAACAAGCAGAATTTCGACCCCATTTCCTCGTCTACGACCATACCACAGGGAAAGCACCGGTTCTCGTCCGATCACCGAAGTTAAGCCCTGTCGGGCGGGGTTAGTACTGGATGGGTGACCGCCTGGGAACACCCGTGTTGTAGGCTTCAATTTTTTGTCTTGCGAACATCTCTAAACGTTTTAATCCCAATAAATAGCTCTCCATACACCACAATTTCACATAGAGAGCGTAGTTGAGTGAGGAACAAAATCAAAGCAAAAAACGAGGGGGGGAAAACACCTTTTTGTCAAAAATCGGCCAGCTAATGGCGAAAACTCTAGTGGCGATCGACTTTTCTTACAGCGCGCGCGGCGAGCGCGTGACGCACGCGCGGGAGATTGAAACAGTTTAGTGATGTCAAATTCTACTTCTGTGATATCAAATCATTCCAAATAACGAACGGAAAAAATGAATAGGAAAAAAACGCACACTTCTGAGAGGCTGGCCGTGGGTTGTAAGCCATCGTGACGTGGCAAAACACTCGCACACTTCCAAGTAGGCGGCGCGCTGGAAAAACGGGCCAATAGAAAGGTCGAGCCAATGGTTGGATTCAGACTGCAAACGAATCGGGAAAAAGGTTCGATACTTTTACTACTCTGCTAGTTTGTTTCCTCCCTCGTTCATTCGTTCACTGAGCTCGCTTGCTCGCACAAAGGATACACTAAACGATAGCAATAGCATTTTCTAAAAGCGGCTCCAGTGACAATTTAAAAAACCGCTCAAAAGGTTCAAAGTTGGTACTCACGGTCCAAGTCGCAATGCCCTTCTATGCTTCGCTTCGCCTCGGTTCGATCGGCCGTTTGGTTTCCTTTCATTTCCTTTCCCTTGCGCAGCGCATAGCACAGCACGGCACGGCACGCACAACCTGCAAATACAAACGAACAGGACTTTACACCACAATAGAGCAGAGACAGGCCTTGAACAAAAACAGCCAGCACAGTTACGCACCTCCCCGCGAACCTCACCTTGTTTCCTTCCTCCAGTCTCCATCCAATGCACTTCTAACCCCTCCAACAACGTGGCAACACCTTTGCCTGTTGTGGGTACTTTGCTTTCTTTGCAAGTCTAAACCGGTCCACTGCAAAAGCAAAAATACCCTCGATAGTCAGTAAGAGGGGACATATAGACATTAGTTTGAGGGGGTGGGGGAAAACTTTTTGGGGCGGGGGGGACGGAGGCGCGAACGCAGGTCCCCACTACCAGAAAATCTAACGCTTCGAAGTTACCCACATTTTGGGGTAATCGCAAGGGTCAACCCAGGTCGAAGTGCAATGAAAGGGCCTCGCCTTGAGCAGGACTGCTCCTTGATCACAGTTACCCTCCCGCGTCAGGTAAGTATGCTTTTTCAGCCGTCTGCCCTCGGTGAAAAATCCACTTACCCCTAGGTCCTTGTGGTAGTGCTTTGGCGCCACTTCAGAAAACGTAGGCCAGCGGGCCGTTCCTGCCATTGTCTGTTGTCTGGAGATCATCCCTCCTTTTCACCTCTTCCCCCTCCTAAGGGCGGGCGGGGCTCCTGTAAACATAAAAGAATGCTATACCGGTTGACTTTGTTTTGGATTGAATGTTGTCTTCCCCAGAGGGAAGTGAGGGCCGCACTCGGAGGTATTGCTATCACCGAGGCAACCCGTGGCTGGGACCGAGGGCACAGCCTCTTTTCCACAGCCCAGTTCCAAAAAATCAGTTTAATATATGAGCTGCTCAATGAAGGCAGCGTATTCAGATATTACGCTGATAAGAAAACAGATACTACACGTGATCTTAGCCAAAGGCCGAGAAGCGCATGCCGAAGCATGCCCTGGGTGAGGGGGGTGGTCGAGGGATCCTTCCCTCGGTTTTATGGTGGATAGTCGCAGGTCGCCCCCACAAGCCCTTGCGAGTCCCGCAGACTGGTCCCAGAGGCTGACCCGTTTGGTATCTCCTCACATGTAAGATTTTAAAGCCAGATACAACGCACCTACGGGAGCTAAAACACTTGTATAATAGGTTTTTAGGACAGCCGTTATGTCTCTTGGGACCCCTCCATCCCCTTCCCTAGGGAATAGTGCTTCCAATCGATGCTCCTCCATGTGTTAAACTGGGTTGAGGAAAATACATTAGGGTTAGGGAACGACCCTTCGCGGTTAGGGTAACCATTTCTTAGGGTTAGTGGTAACAATTTTCTTAGGGTTTTAGAGTATCGATTTCTTAGGGTTAGAGTACCGACGAACACTAGGGCTTTAGGAATTTCAAATTCGCCCTACACTCAGGGATGTGGCCGCTGTACAGCGTTCTGAACCTGGCCGATAACAAGCAGAATTGTCGACCCCATTTCCATCGTCTACGAACCACTACCACAGGGAAAGCACCGGTTCTCGTCCGATCCAACCTAAAAAACCCGAAGTGAAGCCCTGTCGGGGCGGGGTTAGTACTTGGATGGGTGACCGCCTGGGAATTACCCCGTGTTGTAGGCTTCAATTTTTTTGTCTTGTGCGAACATCTCTAAACGTTTTAATCCCAACTATAATAGCTCTCCATACACCACAATTTCACATAAATGAGAGCCGTAGGTGAGTGAGGAACAAAATCAAAGCAAAAAACGAGGGGGGGAAAACACCTTTTGTCAAAAATCGGCCAGCTAATGGCGAAAACTATAGTGGCGATCGACTTTTCTACAGAGCGCCGCGCGAGCGAGTGATCTACGGCCGCGATGATGAACAGTTTATGATGTCAAATTCTACTCCTGTGATATCAAATCATTTCCATTAATAA
Source organism: Pocillopora verrucosa (assembly GCF_036669915.1). NCBI lineage: Eukaryota > Metazoa > Cnidaria > Anthozoa > Scleractinia > Pocilloporidae > Pocillopora > Pocillopora verrucosa. The sequence continues at coordinate 3,075 of NW_027078184.1, read as the reverse complement.
CCCGAACGAAAAAATGGAATAGGAAAAAAAAACGCACACTTCTGAGGACGCAGTTTTAAGCCATCGTGACGTGGCCAAAACACTAGCCAACTTCCAAGAGGAGGCGGCCGAAGAAAACGGCACTGAAAGTCGACAATGGTTGGATTCAGACTGCAAACGAATCGGGGAAAAGGTTCGATACTTTTACTACTCTGCTAGTTTGTTTCCTTCCCTCGTTCATTCGTTCACTCGCTTGCTCGCACAAAGGATACACTAACGATAGCAATAGCATTCTAAAAGCGGCTCCAGTGACAATAAAACCGCTCAAAAGGTTCAAAGTGTACTCACGGTCCAAGTCGAATGCCCTTCTATGCTCGCTCGCTCGGTCGATCGGCCGTTTGGTTTCCTTTCATTTCCTTTCCCTTCGCGCGCATAGCACAGCACGGCACGGCACGCACAACCTGCAAATACAAACGAACAGGACTTTACACACAATAGAGCAGACAGGCCTTGAACAAAAACAGCCAGCAAAGTTACGCACCGCCCCGAAACTCACCTTGTTTCCTTCCTCCAGTCTCTCCAATGCACTTCTACCCCTCCAAACGTGCCAACACCTTGGCCAGTTGTGCGTCCTTTGCTTTCTTTGCAAGTCTACCGGTCCACTGCAAAAGCAAAAAATACCCTCGATAGTCAGTAAGAGGGCCATATAGACATAGTTTGGATGACTTTTGCGGGGACGAGCGCGAACGCAGGTCCCCACTACCAGAAATTATACGCTCGAGTTACCAACATTTGGGGTAATCGCAAGGGTCAACCCAGTCGAAGTGCAATGAAAGGGCCTCGCCTTGAGAGGACTGCCTCCTTGATCACAGTACCTCCCGCGTCAGGTAAGTATGCTTTTTCAGCGTCTGCCCTCGGTGAAAAAATCCACTTACCCCTAGGTCCTTGTGGTAGTGCTTTGCGCACTTCAGAAAACGTAGGCCAGCGGCCGTTCCTGCCATTGTCTGTTGTCTGAATTATCATCCCTCTTTCACCTCTTCCCCCTCTAAGGGCGGGCGGGGCTCCTGTAACATAAAAGAATGCTATACCGTTGACTTTGTTTGGATTGAATGTGTCTTCCCCAGAGGGAAGTGGGCCGCACTCGGAGGTAGTGCTATACCGAGGCAACCGTGGCTGGGACGAGGCAAGCCTCTTTTCCACAGCCCAGTTCCAAAAATCAGTTTAATATATGAGCTGCTCAATGAGCAGCG
>NW_027078184.1:0-1786 GCF_036669915.1 Pocillopora verrucosa | reverse complement strand
GATGCCGAAGCATGCCCTGGGTGAGGGGGGTGGTCGAGGGATCCTTCCCACGGTTTATGGTGGATAGTAGCAGGTCGCCCCCACAAGCCCTTGCGAGTCCCGCAGACGGTCCCAGAGGCTGACCGTTTGGTATCTCTCACTGTAAGATTTTAAAGCCAGATACACGCACCTACGGAGCTAAAACATTGTATAATAGGTTTTTAGGACACGTTATGTCTCTTGGGACCCCTCCCTCCCCTCCCTAGGGAATAGTGCTTCAAATCGATGCTCCTCAATGTGTTAACTGGGTTGAGGAAAATACATTAGGGTTAGGTAACGACTTCGGGGTTATGGTAACCATTCTTAGGGTTAGGGTAACAATTTCTTAGGGTTAGAGTATCGATTTCTTAGGGTTAGAGTAACGAAAATAGGGCTTTAGAATTTCAATTCGCCTACACTCAGGGATGTGGCCGCTTTACAGCCTGAACCTGGCCGATAACAAGCAGAATTTCGACCCCATTTCCTCGTCTACGACCATACCACAGGGAAAGCACCGGTTCTCGTCCGATCACCGAAGTTAAGCCCTGTCGGGCGGGGTTAGTACTTGGATGGGTGACCCGCCGGGAATACCCCGTGTTGTAGGCTTCAATTTTTGTCTTGCGACATCTCTAAACGTTTTATCCCAATAAATAGCCCTCCATACACCACAATGCAACATAGAGAGCCGTAGGTGAGTTAGGAATAAAATCAAAGCAAAAAACGAGGGGGGGAAAACACCTTTTTGTCAAAAATCGGCCAGCTAATGGCGAAAACTCTAGTGCGATCGACTTTTCTTACAGAGCGCGCGAGCGAGTGAGCACGCGCGAGATGAACAGTTTATGATGTCAAATTCTACTTCTGTGAGATCAAATCAGGTCAAATAACGAACGAAAAAATGAATAGGAAAAAAACGCACACTTCTGAGACGCAGTTTTAAGCCATCGTGACGTGGCAAAACACTCGCACACTTCCAAGAGGAGGCGCGCGAAAAACGGCACTGAAAGTCGACAATGGTTGGATTCAGACTGCAAACGAATCGGGAAAAAGGTTCGATACTTTTACTACTCTGCTAGTTTGTTTCCTTCCCTCGTTCATTCGTTCACTCGCTTGCTCGCACAAAGGATACACTAACGATAGCAATAGCATTTCTAAAAGCGGCTCCAGTGACAATAAAACCGCTCAAAAGGTTCAAAGTGTACTCACGGTCCAAGTCGAATGCTTCTATGCTCGCTCGCTCGGTCGATCGGCCGTTTGGTTTCCTTTCATTTCCTTTCCCTTCGCGCGCATAGCACAGCACGGCACGGCACGCACAACCTGCAAATACAAACGAACAGGACTTTACACACAATAGAGATAGAGCGACAGGCCTTGAACAAAAACAGCCAGCAAAGTTACGCACCGCCCCGAAACTCACCTTGTTTCCTTCCTCCAGTCTCTCCAATGCACTTCTACCCCTCCAAACGTGCCAAAACCTTGGCCAGTTGTGCGTCCTTTGCTTTCTTGCAAGTCTACGGTCCACTGCAAAAGCAAAAAATACCCTCGATAGTCAGTAAGAGGGCCATATAGACATAGTTTGGATGACTTTTGCGGGGACGAGCGCGAACGCAGGTCCCCACTACCAGAATTATACGCTCGAGTTACCCACATTTGGGGTAATCGCAAGGGTCAACCCAGTCGAAGTGCAATGAAAGGGCCTCGCCTTGAGAGGACTGCCTCCTTGATCACAGTACCTCCCGCGTCAGGTAAGTATGCTTTTTCAGCGTTGCCC
>NW_027078183.1:52500-76341 GCF_036669915.1 Pocillopora verrucosa | reverse complement strand
ATATTTTAGGTGGGGAGCCGTGGTTCTCTGCAAGATAAATTTCGAGGCCAATTGATGGCAAATGAGTTTTAAAAAGAAGCCTAAACATATTATAATCGCAACCAAGGATGCTATCTCGTTACCTAACAAAGGACCATTGTAGTTTTCCACTTCACGAACTGAAGTTCGAGACGTTCCTTGTGAAGAGAGCAAGGTAACACCCTTGCTGTGATATTTTTTTTGAAGAATTATGGTCTGAACAGCCTCTTCATTTGGAGAATCCATACTAGCCCCATGACGTCCTTTCCCCAAAAGCATTTTCACCATCAGGCTTTCAGATAAAAGTAACCTAAGATCCTGCTTCAAACTGTACGAGTTGTTCTCGGGAAAATGACTTATTCAGAAGCTAAACCTAATCTCTACGCATGTATGAGCCAATTCCGAAAAGGCAAGCAATCATGGATAAGCTATTAAGATGAGGGATTTGCATTAGAAAGCCATGGTTTACTTACCAAAGCTTGAAGTTTTCAAACCCTTGAGGTGTTCCCGGTTTGTAGCCTGAGGCAGTCCCAATGCGCCCCCTATGATTTTGCATAATGCTATTAAAATCAACCGACCACCTCTTCATTTGTTCGAACGCGATTCGACCCCAGTGGAGAAGGGTTTGTCTAAAATGGAACAGCAACAGTGGTTAATCGTAAAGTTACACAAAAAGGGTCTTTAATAATAATGTTGCAAACAGATAAGGCTGAATAGGAACCGATATTTTTTAATGCCATATTAGTTGTGAAAATACAGTTTATCATACGATTAATTTCACTTTACGTAAATTTGTCCCGGTCTTTTTCTTTAAATATTGCTGCACTCACCAAGTTTCTGATCACAGCCTCTGTATGAGGTCCTTTTCATTTGTCGAGGACTTTGGTAGGAACGCTTTCCTGCCGGTTAACGAAGGAAATGAACTTTTAAGTGTGAGCAATACAATCATCGAACAATAAAGCTCTGTCTAAAACTTTGTCCATAAAACTTGATAAAAATCAATGGATGAAAGCGTATTCTTACTTATCTTCGTTTGGAAAACCTCCACTTCACATAGCTGTTAGTAATCTATATAAGTCCGGTGGCCACATGATGAGCATGTCCTCTCCATAACTGGGTGACCGCATCAAAGTAATTTCCTTTTCTCCGCCCCATATACCTGGATATTAAGGCATACTTTGGTAGATCCTAAACAAAACAAACATAGAAATTGAAGAAATCCGTCCAATTTTCAAAGTTATGTGCGCACAAAGAGGTCGAACAATTTTTAAAGCAAATTTCCTCGTTTTCCGTAATGCTTGGGTAATAAATTCCTTCGATGATGGTTCAAAAGCATTAAATTGACCCTTAAATGTTACTTTACTATTCTTGACATCCTCGTATTTATTTTTTTTTCGTTCAGTAGTCATCCAATCCCATTGTCCGATAAACTCCAGGCAATCTTGGATGATGTCATGCCCGCTTGTAGCTCCACAAGAGGACACAATATATACGCTTTTAGAAGCTATCAATTAAAAAAAAAAGACGAACGTGAAAACAACGGACTAGAATACAAAAAAAAAAGGAAAAGTAAAAGGAAGGAGTAATAAAGAGGAAAACTTCCGAGTGTCAATTGACGTACTTTTCCATCAGAACTTTGGCGTGTAATAATAAAAACAGGCGCCACTCGAACATTTTTTCCAAGGTTCAACCCGCCAGTTCCGCTGCCTACCGTTTTTTGGCTTTAAACATGTGCCTGCATCTCCGGTCGATAGCAAAACGACTCGCTGCCAGGCAAAAGCCCTTCTGCTTCTTTCCGATTATGTTTCCTGTACATCGAGAGAAATGTGTAAGATACAAAAACCATGGCAGTAAATCACCGACCTCAGAGAGAGTCTCCTTCATCTCAGCAAATGTCTTGCAAAGAGGACGAACATTTATTGCGTGGTTTTAATGTTGTATAAGTTCCCGCCACAATGAACTATTTATTCGATGTAACCGCCGCCCTCGATAACCCCACCTTCGAATAACCGCCGCATTTTAGAGCAGAAATATCAATCAAAGCATCGCCAGCGAATGAACGCCGCGTCAGCACGCCCGGTTTATTCGAATCATAGACTCAAAAAGCACACAGCATACTACTATGCAATGATATACAGGTATGGTGGTTGCTCGCTATTAACCTGTGACTACTCCTTCGAGTGTTTACATCGGAGAAAGTATATCCAGGACACCATGCACCAGATATTTGCTGGAACACGCTGTGTCAGGCCGCTTGCACCGCAAAAGTCTGATGAATGGCTGAGTACCCCGGGAATTCACAAAGAAACAGCTTGCTTGGGAAATTTGAAAGCAACCCCGAGTAAAGTCAAAAATTGCTGTGTATTCTTGATTTTTTGGCGATAAGGGTTCACTTGGCCTCAAGGAAGACAGCCCTTAAATGTACCAGTTCTGATGTTTAGGAAGCATATCCGACGTTACATCTTTTGAACTCGGATCATGGAGTACAGTGTCATTGAAATTGAGTGAACTTTAGTCACTTTAATGTATTGCATTAGTATTAACAAGCAACTTGTGAAACGGCAAAACGATATAGAAAATGACAAGTCCTAAAACAGGGTTTTGTCTTTTAAAATGATAATGGGCATTTACCATACTATTGGTTGCAAGAAATGAATTGGATTTTTAAATAACCGCCGCCCATCCAATTAATCCGCACTCATATCACGAAAAATTTAATAAATGCCGTGACGTTAATCAAATTAATATGGTACAAATGATAAACTTTTCGGACATCTTACGTGTAAGATTCATGATTCGAGTCAGTTGAAGAGTTACTGGTCGGTTTAATCTATGCAGTTAGTGTGACCTAGGAATCATACTCGGTTTGTTATTGGTTAGTTGGTCACTTCACCATCGTTAATGATTAAGTGCATTATGTATGTAGTTTGTTAACATCTGTTAGGAGGAATGCGTTCATTTGTTTGATAACCCATGCTTTCCAAAGTCAGTTGTTGAAAGCAATTCGTGCTACCCTGAGCAAAAATTAGTGTTGTTCAAAATCAGATGAGGCGTTCAATTGATTTGCCATGGCCGTCGTTATTTAAAGCTTAAAAAGAACTATGTAAACTGTGGTTCTTACCATATGAGTTAGCGTACACTTCAACTTCACATAATCGCAGTACTGGGGTTTTAGTCGTTCTCCTTGTACAGTAATTTCCATAGACATAGAGTTCTGAGCTACATCCATAGCTCGTCTCTTTGCCGTCAATTAGCAATTCCTCAACAGGCGCATTTCATGAATGATTCCCCCACCTAAAAAACCACAGTAATTCCATAAAGAAAAGCAGGGAAAAAGGAGGTGCAGGAAATTACGAAATAGAGTTTCAACAGTTTGTACAAAGGAAATGCTAAATTAGAGAGTGGAAGAACGATCGACTTCAAAGTGATTGTCCATTCGCCCACTTTAGTTTAGAGTTTAATTATAACCACCATCGTTTCATATTGTTTTTGGTCGTAACGGCTGTCAGCTAAGCATGTTCCTGTTAAAGATTATCCGATGCTGACATATCTGTTGCCCGCTTCAAAGACATATTTTTCTTGATTATAGCCATTCCCACCTACTGACAATTTCTCGCTTCTTTTGCGTCTTGTGCCGTATGGTGCCTTAGTCCCACCGTGTTTGCATTTAAATATTATCCTGAACCCAGGTGTTGTCATACCTACGAAAATGCCCACGTCGTTCAGGCCGGTGTTTTCTTTTCTTTAGTTTGCTTCTCTGCAGACATGAATTCGAACCAAGACACAGGTTGTACGTCACCAAGATACACAATCAGCCAAGGTTTTGTCTTCTGTTTGGGACCTGAAACACGTCCTAGGATCGCCATCCCCCACAAACCGAGGAAAAGCATCTTTGGTGTTTAAATTCTCACTTTTTCACATCCTGTCAAGATTGGTCGTTCGAGGAAGCAGTCACTTTTTTCAGGTAAAAAGCACTGATTCCTGTTGGCTATGCCATATCGGTGGTGGCCCGTCCTGATGAACAGAATGAGGCGAATTCAATTACATGGTAGTGCAACTAATTTAGTTTTCCATTTAGTGTCGAAAACAAACCATGTTACTTTGGTTTTTGTTTGAACTTTTGCTCTTTGGGATTGGTCCAGAAAACTCGCGCCACGTTTCTTAAGCATTTTTTTAAAATCTACGACACCTGTCAAGCATTTCCTATCTGATGATATAACATAAAAATTACAGACTAACGAATGTTTTTGTTCGTTACCCAGCCCAAAGTTGCTGATTTTACCAACCTCCAAATTAATAAACGACATAAGAAAGAAACGCCACAATTTTCCCATCGATTTGTCGCCTACATGCATCTCTCAAACATGAAATTTTTCATGCCTACGAAAAATCGCGAAATTTTTTCGAATTTTTTTAGCTTTCTTGAATCAATCATCTTGTATGAAGAGCAAAAAAAGTAGGTTTATTTATTTGGTCAAGTGACCCGGGGGCTAGGGCCAGAATTGCGTTACCAGGTGTAGTGTGAAAGAAACTTATGAACAGTCGCAGATTTTTAAGGCACCTAAGACAAAAATGCAGAAGTGCCCAAAGATTTTTCTGATGGGGTCAAAGTGAAATGATGGAGTATAAAGGCTTAAGAGAGTGTTGTAGCGTTCTGACAAGGGGAGATATTTGACCTCACACGTTGATCAAATATTTGGATGCATCGACAGTCTAAAAGCACAGTCGTTTATTTGCCTCTGTTGATTGAAAAGCCTAAATCAATTGAGCTGATCCTTGTGTCAGACATTTACTAAGGATGTACTAATATTTGTGCAAACCCTCAGAGTACTTGGTTAAATACCATCGCAGTGGCTGAGCTTCATACATTTTTACCTATTTTGAAGCGATTGCCTTGGTGAAAACCAAGAAAACCGGGGGTGACTCCTCCCCCCGGAAAAACACCAAAACAGAAACCACTTTGTATTTTTGAGTTTTGGGTAGCCCCTTTAAACTGACAAATTTTCCATTTAAATCGGTGAGATTGCATTTAGCACTGACTAACCCCGTTTCTTTCGTGGACACACTCTTAAGCAATACAAAACTAGAACCAGTCACTGGTTTGAACACTTCGGGTTTCCCCGCGTTTTTATGCCTTTGCCTGGTTTTTAGTTTGAGCTCTAATTGACTTATTGGCTTATGGTGAGTGTCCGTCTTTCGCTCCGATTGGCTTTTGTGATTACTGATGGTTTGAGTTTTCCGAAACTCTTGTGAAACTGCTTTTTTATTATTGTGTATTATTATGATTTATATAATTATCATCATTAATTGTGAGGATGGCGATGTTGGTTATTGCTATTATCTATTAGCTATCCTTTTTCACCTTTAATACTTTTCTCTCTCAGGTAATACATAGTTCTCAATGGGAAGTTTTGTAAGAACTCGTCATGAGACAAAACCAGATTACACTTGCAGTAGTAAGAGCCAGTAGGGAACAGCGGACTTATGAATTTTCGTTTCACATTTTGATCCATGTCAGTCGCCACATTTGTTTTTCAACGGACAAATGTCACCTTTGAAGAACGACGACATGAATGATCTGACTCACACACATCGCGTGCCTACCCATTCTTGAAAGTCTACGATAGGGACACCAACTAATGCAAACAGAACAAAGTCCAAAGTCGACCCGCTAACTATGTATTTGATTAAAATTTGATTAAGTCATACTTAGCCAACACGAAAAATATTTAGCGGTCTCAAAGTTCTATAGGGAAGCAAATTATTCACCCACAGAGGGTAGTTCGACTGTGTTAAACATGGATCCACAAGCCGTAATCAAATCTCGATGTCCGTGATCCAGCTGTTGGCTTAGATACGTTGAATCAAAATAGAACAGAAAAGCGGTTGCTATTTAACACCTTGATTTACTTATCTCTACTTCCATTTACCTTAATGCGCACAATCATCTCTTCTACATCGGAAAGTATGTTTTTTTTCTTCTTTTTCTAACAAAGCGGATTGAAACGTATAGAATATGACACAAGCTTAACCATGCTTATCAGATCTAGAGTTTAGTTAAAACGGAACGATGGTTGATTAGTGATATTGATGAAACCCCCCCCCCCCCTCTTGAAAAGCTGCCCGCAAAACAGACCAAAGCTGGTTAGGGATAACGGTGCAATAAGTCGTAGAGATGTCAATTATATTTATTGTGTATCTAAAAAAGGGGCTATGCAATAGTCTTTTGGATACCCGTTTGATCAATTAACTTACAAAAACAACCGTCACATGTCAGCATGGCTCTTACCTAGAGACAGCCTTTAGGATGATATCACCTCCCTTATACCCTCCTTCCTGCTTGCCCCTATCAATTAACTGTCACTTTCTCTCCACTATTGAACAAAAATTTTCTTGCTTCATCATTAGGATCAGCAAACAATAGAAGGTAGAGGAAAAGTTTTTACTTGGAGCTTAGTGGCCCACCCAGCTGATCCTTATCTCGGTTCCCGATTGTAATGAAAACGACTCTAAGTCTTATTAATCCCCTTTGGATAGGAATGTTGATCCCTCACGGGGTTACCCCCCGGCCTTTCAGTCTCCCTGACAATTCGCCGGTACTTTTTATACCCCTGGGTGGATAGGGGTATTGTGGGAGTAAAGCGTCTTGCCCCATACTACACATTGAGACCAGTCTTCTATAGGAATAAGGGAAATGCAATGGTTCTCTTACTTTTGTAATGAGTTTTGACCGTGCCCCCTTCGCTGTCTTGAGCCTTGTCCACAGCTCCACTGACCGTACGTTTGTTCACGGTTGCCTCCGTTTGACTCCCATTTATCCTTACGGCTGTCCCTACTCCGCGTCACCGGGGATCATTACTGCAGCGTTTAAAAGTGAGGCTTTCTGTTCTTGGTGGAAGATCGCTTACGAGTTCTTTCCTATTCCCTCTTACATTCCGATTAGGATTCGACAAACTGATCTCAGCGGAGACCTCGTGTGGTGACTGATCTCTAAACTTATATTGTCCTTGCTCCAGCATCTCTTTAATTCGTTCCCATTGTTTATAACAGGTACGTTAATGTTTGTGTCCATTGCATCAGCTAAAGATGAATAACAACTACAATACGAGTGTAGATGTGAATTGATAGGAGAGACTCGTACACATTCAGCTGCAATTACAAAATTCTGGTGGCACTTACCATTCAAGAAGACCCGTACTGTCACATAGTTGGAAGTAGTCTTTTGCTGCATAAAGACGATCTTCCCAGCATCTTGGCTCAGCACAACTGGAACGGTGGTGCGCATGAAGTTCGGGATGCGACGAACTTTTGAGACACAATGTGGTTGGACGTAAGATCAGCCTCTCTATTCCCCTATAACAACGTATAATGTAAGCTGGGCCATGGCTCATCCATTCATTTATGAATCTTTTTTCTTTCTTGTATTTTGATTCGTTTTTTTTTTCATTGATTTATCAATACGTTATCACAAAACCTTGGGTTGCTAAGATTAGAGAAACCTTTGAAACCGCAACAGTTACGTGGGGTATGAAACCTTTCTTTGAATTTTCACTCTAAAACATTGCGAAGACATCTATGCATATCTGAATGGTCTCGTTACCTATTCTAAGGTCAATGTTTGATAGATCGATTTTTACTCTTGATGCGAACGATTTCCACCCATAGAATTCTTCCCTAAATCGATTTGCAACCAAGGGGTTGTTGTCAAACTTTCAAAGCAGGTTTCTCCATGCCGTATTTACTGTCGTCCACCGCTTCATTAGCGCATCCGTAAGATTGATGACTTCGCAAATTGGTTGGTACTGGTCTTTTGTAAGCCACTTCTATATGCCTAAATGTAAACTGAGAAAGTTTCGTGAGTATTTCATGCTCTGCAATTTCTTCTTAAGCTTTTTTCACACACAACTATGGAGACAGCGTAAATGGTTACCACAAATTGTTACCACAAAAGTTCCATATACTTAGAGATATTTTTGGTAATGTAAGAAGTTCTCAAGCTGGGACGATTTCTTTCTGAAATAGGAAAAAAAACCAGTGCTTTACAACTACTACATAAAAGGAATTCTCCTACCTTACCCCCTCTTCCTAGCTAGTGAATTTTGATTTAATTTAAGTGGACCAGATTCGTATGTTGAAAAATTTACGAATCAATTACGACAGGACCTAAATGTTGATAAGAAGTTTGGACTGGGTGTTTTTATTATCCTACCTTGGGAACTTGCTGTTTGCAAAAATTCGGTAGCAACGCGAGACATAAAATACCACTGACAGTTGCTTTCTTTCATTACAGCAACACCTGTTTTTGAAAAACCGCGACAATCTTTCTCGATATGAACACATCGGGCGATTGATTTTTCTGAACGTTTTCTATCATCTCTTTTCAGAAGCCAGAATTGCTGATTAATGACGTCTGAGATGAAAGGAATGCTCTAATTATACCCAGCAGCGCTCCATCAGCCAAGCACCAATGGCGCCAATTTCTAAAATGCTAAATAAAGGAACGGAATTTAGGTTTTGAGGTTTCTTCGTGGTTTGACTGATTACAACTTGCTTTGGGTTGAGTTTTTGCTCACGGTAAGATCAAAGAGGTTTCGAGAAACCTTCAACAGCGTAATAGAGCGCGATTGGTTTCGAATACGTTCAAGTATTAGAGTCACAGCTCTTCATGAAAGCCGAGAAAATCATCCTTTAATTTTAAACTCTACAACACGATTTTTTTTAAACTGAGCAAAAAAGGAAGGTTAGCTCGCAGAGCCCCAAAAGTGCGGCATTTTTATTTGTTTTAGTAATTATGTCTTTATATCTCAGTTAAATAGGGAATCTCCGAGAAAATGCGTAGCGCGTCATAAGATAAGGAGCGATCACCTTTCTTCAAATCTCCATCAATTTACATTCTTTATAAAGCCCAAAAATTTGAAACTCTCCCATCCTGTTTCAGTCCACCCGTTGCCTTCCAAATCTTAATTCTTCTTAGCTTTAAGACCAATTGCAAAAGGAGGTACTTAATAAGTAATCACTGAATTAGCCAAGCCGCACATTCCGCAGCTCTTAAATCTTTTTTTAACATATTGTTGTAAACGCGGTGGCCTCACCCATAAGCCGGTGGCTTCCTTTCTATAACATAATTATTAAGGCTGTAGATATATTTTTTTATATTGTTAACAAGGAAAATAAAATGCCGCCTCATGATGAATCATGGAATCGAATTTTTTTTAGGTGCCAAGTCCTATAATGTGTCTTTCATTGTGCTCAATTGAGTGAATTATACATTTGACTTTGAGTTACAACGTTGCATGTAACATGTACTGTTATCTGGATGACATTAAATGCTCAGGATCAAGCTTTCAACTGCTGTGTTTCCTTACAAATATTGATATCTAGTCTACACAGAGAACTTTGATAAAAGCACTTGGTCCTAGGGACCATCAGATATAACAGGCGGCCCGTTTACAAGGTAGGATCTGGTGAAGCAATGAGGATTCCGCTTAACAAGGTCTGAATTATTGGCACTCTTCCTCTTTCAATCGTGTTGGTATTTTGACCTTCCTCCACTCTGATAATATTAGAAAACATAGATTTAGATTATCTTTATTTGTATTTTCGACACGTGCAGTTTAAAATAACAATTGGAGAACATTGTGTTGCCTTAAATTGATGGATTAAAAATGAAAATGATATGGGTTATGCAGACCATGTCCTGCTTTTTTTAATCATCCTCGTCTCTGCCAGGGGATGATAAAAGGCAGGACATGTGACCATGGACATGAACATGGACATGTGACAATGATCATGATCATTTTCACATTAACTCTTAATTGTCCATGAACCTATAAGAATTGATGAAAACTTCCTCCCTGTTAAAGAAAGGAAAGCCCCACCCTCCTACTACTTAAAAAAAATCCTGGACATCCTTGCCATCCCTTTTCTAACAAAATTAAAGTCGTGAAGAAACCCTACAAAAGGCCATTGCAGAAGTTCTTAAAAAGTGGATTAAGGGCTGTAAAATAACTAACGCGGATGTCCGCATTTAGGCTTGGCTAAATCTATATATCATCGAAGACTGACAGAAAATAAAAGAGGTTGTTTCATCTTTTCCTGACAAGCTGCGATAAACAAGTGTTTGTCATCATCGCAACAATCGTTTCCAAGGTATTACATATGATTTTTTGTTTCCCATATTAGTAATGTTTCTTATTATCCAACTTCAAAAGTAGAGTACCAATAACGCTCAAATGGTAGTATCAAATATCCCGCGATATTGTAATGGTACACATTGTAAATCAACCTGTTTTGACTGGTTGGCTAGCACTTGCCTTCTTTCTAGTGGCCGTATTTAACGACTGTACCATTGTTCTTAGTGTTCACAGCCTTCAATCTCTTCAAGTACCGGGCCGCGCTATTTGCCTGCTAGTCGTCGTCGCCAGGTGACTGAGTAGGATGAAGAACCGAAATGGAGTTTTGGAATGTTTTTTTTTGATATGCCTAGAGCTTATCCATGTCTTTGGATCGGGGGTTATCTCCTGGTAGATTCAAAGCTTTGGTACAGGGGATAATTTTTCATCACTTTTCGTTGATGAGCGAACACCTTTGTACGCGCAGTACTTTAAAATGTGTACGGATTTGAGAACAGCGATCGAAAATAAATTCATCTTTGAATCGATTTGAAACCTTGTGTGACAAGTTGACGTCTCACAAGCCAATCCGACGAGAGCATACGCAAGACCTGTTACGAACCGCTTCTCTGTTTGCTTCGCTTTCCCACCTCACGAGAAGTGCATGAAACGATTAAGGTAGTTGGATAATATATAACTAATGAAAGTTCAGTAAATGGTTTGAACCCGGGTGTTCTTAGTCGTGTTTGTTTAAACTGATATCGATCGGTCAGTTTTGCCGTAACGTTATTGGCTGCAAGACTCAAAGAGGTGTAGGTCGGTCGTGATTGGTCGGTCTCGATCCGGCTTACCAGGAAGTCTAGGAAAGGTAGGTTACTATTTTCTTCGCCCTCTCTAGTATACTGTATGTCGTGTTTTTTCCATTGAGGTGGTCGTGGAATGCGTCGATTTCGATATTAGTTGAGCTAACAAGCCAACTGGGAGCTGGTCATCAAGTTGGTCCAAATAAACCCGTAAAGTGATGATTAACGACTGCGAATATGTGAAAGTCATATATTTGAACTGTGGATAAAGACATGAATATGCAGTAGTGAAAAAAAATTCTTAGCTTAGTTGGTGGAGCACTGCACCGGTATCGCAGGGGTCATGGGTTCAAAGTAGTGCAAAGATCGTTTAAATATTCACGTCTTTATCCGCAGTTCAATATATGACTTTCATATATTAGAGTCGACTATCGGTACAATATCATGTCGACAGGTAATGAAATATCAATTTGGGATTATTGCCTGATTAAAATCCAAATTCCCCAAACTAACGCACATTAAATTGTATGGCAGACAGTAAGGAGAATAACTCATGAATCGTGAGAGGTAAGGGTTAAAACCATGGTAATCATATGTACCAGAAAGTCAGCCAATAGATACAACTTTATACACCAGTAAAGTGTTCTTATGTAGAATGAAGTTTCAAACTCACAGAAATCATGTGGACCTCATGATAAAGATTTTAGTGAAGAAACTGTGTAATATCTCTTTCCAAGGATGAAAAGAGAATGCGATTCATGAATTCTAAATAGTAAATGCCAAAACTTAAAGATGGATATAAATAAACAAGGTAAGAGTGTTATGTTAGAGTTTTTTTGCAAATTGTAGTGATTTATGCTAGTAAACGGTGGCGACAAGTAGGCACACCATGTATATTTCATAGTCGCTAGCAAGTAAATTTTGATGGACTTTGAGTTCGTCTCAAGATAAAACAATTCAAATACACAAGGAAATTTTTACAGTAACTTTTTAACCATTCTTTTGTCTTTCATATCGGTCATCGTTAAGACTGTCTTTGTTTTGATGCTACCGTTCGACATAGGAAAAGTATGTCGGACAAAAATATTCACCAAAAATAAATATTACTTTGTAGCTTCAATAATGACAGGGATAAGTTTAGATGATAAAAGAAAGGATTCTGTTAACAGAAATACCGGAGGTCAAGTATATTCGTTACATGAGGTCACACCACTTGGGTAATATTCACGGTGAAAATTTATTTGCATATTTGAGCGATCAAACGAAAAAATAATTTCTCGAAAATTAAAATAAATTTTCACAAAAAACTACACTTCAATTATTAGGAAGTATTGGGTTACAAAATATGAAAGTAGGAGGGAAAGCAAATTTTGGGTGACTTGTCGCTGTTTGTCTGATGCATGCTGACATTAGCTCTCAAGATCTTAACTTCGCTAAAGCAAACCGCTGAATTTTTTAATGCAATTGGGCAAGATTTACAAAGCCTTCTCATCCCATGAAAAGTACCAGGCTACAGGCTGTCTAGTATTCAAGAGGCGTCGGGCTGGTCAGCGACACTCTTCAGTTACTGTGGAGGAATGAATCTTCTTCTGATCTAATTAAAGTAAAGTTTGTCTCTCGGCAAGTTTCCCGATCAGTGGAAATTAGTTAATGTATGTCCTGTCTACAAATCCGATGATCCCACATTACCCAAAACTACCGCCCAATTTCATTACTGTGCATTATATCCAAATGCCTAGAAGATGTGTCTTTAACAACTGCTATACCCTCATCTCGCCACAATTCTACCATCTGCAGCATGGTTTTCTTAGAGGAAGGTCCACTGTTACTCATCTCCTCCAGGTCTATCACGAAGTGATTCAAACCTTAGCCAAAGGCAAGGAGATTGACATAGCTTATTTGGACTTCTTCTAAAGTATTCGACAAAGTCCCTCATTGTGCCTTGCTGAATAATCTATCTCGATTCGGAATACCTGTGCAGCAAATAAACTGGTTTCAGAGCTATCTTTCTGCTAGATATCGACGAGTAGCACTACAAGGCACCTATTCCGACGCGTTACAAGTTTTGTCCTGTGTTCTTCCAAGTCGTGAGGGTGTAAATTAATGAACCTATTCTTAATATGACTCGGTTGTAATTAATATCATGTGATAATTATTGCTAGTTTTATTACTACTTTCACGATTATAATTATTACTACTATTTTGTTAATATTTATTGGGGTTGAATATCAATTGGGACATCGTCCCTGATTTCTTCTCCAATTGCCGATACTATCTGTACGTGTAACAAATTTCAATAAAGTTAAAGTTAAATGAAACTTCTATCAGAAGCGAGGTTACCAATACACCAAAAACCTCAAAGGCCCACACGTAACGTGGCATCTAAGACTGTTGTGTCGATTGAAAATACTTAAATACGGCCTTGGAAACCTCTAGTGAGTCTCTCTAAGGATAAATTCTTTCGACTGGGGCAACCACACTTGGTGCATAGCCGAGATGTGACCTGACTAGCGTGTGATCGATGACACGTCTCACTGATGCATTCTTGATATACCTGGTTTTACGTCTCCCAAACCCCAGTATCCTGTTTGACTTTGCACACTGGTCGCACACAATAGCTTATCGGAGATGATGATCCCAAGATCCTTTTCTGCGCTGGTAACGCCAAGAGGAACTTCGTTTATGTGGTACGTGTTAGACACAGGATTACCTTTCCGGTAATTCGCCTGTGCCTTTCACTTAGATTCGTTGAACATCAGGCCGGCCGAGGACGACCAAGTGGCGAGGCTTCCTAGGTCATCCTGTGGTATTGCAGCGTCAGTTGGTGACTTTATGGACTTGAAGATCTAGTGTCATCAGCAAAGGCAGAGACGTGGCTAGATTTTACAGCACCAGGGAGAGAATTTGGCACATAGGAGAAATAGCATGGGGCCCAATATGGACTCCTGATGGACTCCTGATGTCACTGGAAGAGCCTGTGAGTTCACTCCGAGTGCCGTTACCCTCTGCATCCGATCGTGGAGGTAGGACTTCAGTCAGGCCAGAAGCTTTCCGCTGAAACCGTAAACACGCAGCTTCCTGAGTAGTTTGTAATAACTCACTTTATCAAAAGCCTTCGACATATCAAGGCAGATAACATCAACCTAGCCCCCGTTGTCGCGTTGGGAGCCTATGTAGTCGAGTAACTCTACCAACTGCGTCACGCGCGACCGCCCTGTTATGAAACCGTGTTGTGAGCTATCGATCAGACTGTACACGCGGTCTTTGTTGAATTTAACGCGCAGCGCTCTATCACCTTGGAAACCAAGCACAGTAACGAGATTGGCCTGTAGTTCTCGGCATATTCTTTATTATCCTTCTTGAATACAGGGACCACGTTGGCCAGTTTTCCAGTCCATGGGAAGGGAGCCCAGTCTGAGAGACTTATTGAATAGTTCGCATAAAGAGGGAGCGATCTCATATCCTGTCTCCTTTAAAATCCTAGCCGGAATTTCACTAGGACCGGTAGCTTTACTCGCGTCAAGGGTGGTCAGTACATTCAAGACCTGAGTGACTGTGAGAGTCAGGTCCGATAACGTCACATCAACATTAGACCCAGCGTACTCCTCGTCAGCTGAATTGCAAGTGACAAGGTCAATTCAAATACCGACACGAAGTGATGATTGAACTGTTCAACAATTTCAGAAGGTGATGATGCTTGAATTCTACTTCCGACGTCTGCTGATTCACCGCTGGGATCTGTTGCCATGCAGATAATTTCAGGAGTACCCCGATGTTTTGATTTCAGTTTGAATGTCGACCAAAATGTATTGGATTGCACTTTAATGCAGCTCCATTCCCTAGAGAAACGAGTCACGAGCCTCGCGCAGAATTCGCTTGACCTCGGAACGCAAGTCAGTCCTCAAACTTACCCTTTAAGTAGCTTGATGGAGATGATATGAGTTTCTTACGCATGGATTCCTTTTTCTTTATATATAGGGTTTATATAGGCCCGACTATCCAGGGTACTGGATACCTTCCCTTCAGTTTTTTCTTCGGGATATAATCGGCCACACCCGCTAAGAAGGTGTCTTTCCAGCTATGTCAGGCCCCATCCATTTCAAGATCTAAAGTGAATATTGCATTGGACAAGTTCGCGGCTTGAAGTGAAGAACGGAGCCCGTCGAAATCTCCTCTATGTAATCATAGAAAAAGTCGCTGGAGTTTTGATGGCGCCTTGACGGCAGAGGAGAGTTCCAATGAGACAATACAATGATTGGTAAACGTTTCTGCCTCATTCAGGTTCCAACACACCGTCACGCTCACTTGATCTGTTACGCTCGAGATCACTAAATCGAGGACATTGTTTCCCCGTGTCGGAAACTATTGTGTTGGATTAGAAAGTGGTCATTGAGAATGTCAACAAACCGCTGTTCGTTAGCACCTATTGAAGAATCCGGACAATCCCATGGGACCTTAGGCAGATTCAAGTCTCCGCAGATTAGCATATATCAAACTTGCTGCAGGTTTCATCAAGAAATCAAACAAGTCCATCCAGCTGAAATCGACATAAGGCGGCCTGTAACGAACAGAGTAAAAACCTCTGGCTGGAATCAGTTTCTACTACCGTAGATACAATTTTTACGTCCGAAACAGATGGAACATACTCGTGAATTGATGAAAATAAATCAGACTTGATTGCAATCCAAACCCCCACGGCCTCGCTTGTTGATACGATCCTTCCGGTAGATTGTGTAACCGGCGTGTAACAGCTCTGAGTCCAGAAATTTACTTCCTAGCCAAGTTTCGTTTACATATATCACGCCAGCATCCTCAGCATACACGTGGTCTTGAAACTGGTGTAGGTTCCAAATCGTACCATCGCCATCGGTGTTTCTGTGGACGCTGATCAGACTACGCACGTTTAGCAGAATGTTCTTGATCTTGGGGCTCTCCTTATCCTTATCTCCTTGTCTGGCGAAACGTGAATGTTTCCGGTCCCGGCTGATTAGCTATATTACCACACAGGAGTAGGAGACCTTTAAGGTATCCGTTGATGGTATTGTCCTTTCGCACGAATCGAGTAAAGTGCCCTCGGTCTCTTCCCTGTATATCTGATCTAGGCTTAAAAGCCGCTAACTCAGGCTTGCGAAACCCCCAAAACTTGGGGAAAGCATATATCGAAAAGAAGATTGGAAATTAACGTCTCTTAACTGAATGAGAGAGTAATGGAGCGATAATGCTTCAAGAAATACAGCAAGAAAGACCGAGCGGAGAGAAACACACCCAGAAAGACCGAGCGGAGAGAACACACCCAGAAAGACCGAGCGGAGAGAAACACACCCAGAAAGACCGAGCGGAAAGAAACACACCCAGAAAGACCGAGCGGAGAGAAACACACCCAGAAAGACCGAGCGAAGAGAAACACACCCAGAAAGACCGAGCGGAGAGAAACACACCCAGAAAGACCGAGCGGAGAGAAACACACCCTGCCGCTATTATGCATTATGCATTTCGAAAATGCATAATAATATAATTAATAGTTCTTTGCAAGCCTCTAGGAGGTTCCAGAACACTTTGTGCAATATATATATCTGCAAATACTCGCTTATGTAATAGCAGTTGATGTTGTCGGAGCGAGACTGTTTTGAAAGCAATACCGAGAGAGAGTTACTGCGGAAGATTGCTTATTTCGAGGAACTTTGGAAACAGCAAGGGCATTGTGTTAGAGGTGAGCTGGGATATAAACTGTGGGCTTAATTAAGTTTATTTACGATAAGTAAAGTACTACCTTTAGGAGTTGCTCCTTATTAAGAATATCACTGGTTGTTTAATAAAGTAGTTGAGTTTATAGGATTGTAGTGTTTTTCTGTCGGTTAGATTATACCGTAACAGCTAGCGGTACGCTGCACTAGAGCTCAGCACTCAAGTATGCGCACTTCATTGTCATCTGCCGGTGTCTCCTGGCGCACACTAATGGGGTATCCAAGTTACACACGCAATCACGCCTGCGCATTCCTTCTAACTCGCCCTTCCATTACGTAATCGCTTAGGTAGTGCCCGCGGTACAGTTGGCCGTGCATGCTAAAAGTTGCACCTTGTACATACGGACGTTCGTAAGTCCAAATTTTTTCGGCTTGATGTTTGTTTCTAAGTTCCTTTGAAAGGAGGTTGTAACGATCTCGGCCTGCCCGCTTGTCAACTTCAAAGTACACTCGCTGAATTTTGTTCAAGTTTTCGGCGACTCTTCCTATTCAGTTCCTCTTTCCACTGTTCCCTTTTTCGTCCAAGTAAAGGGATCTACAACCAATATTTCTCTGCATAACATCTCGTCGTGTACAGTATTCCACACCATTGGCTTCCTGAGGATTATAATCAAAATAAACTCTTGAATAAAACGAAACATATGAATCCGGACTGAAATGTTTAGTAGAGGTAATCACATGATTTCGTGCGCAATTTGGAATAAATAAGCACGAGTAAATTTTTTTAAAGACTAATAAAATTGCACGAGCCCGTAGGGCGAGTGCAATTTGCGGTCTTTGAAAAATTAACAAGTGCTTGTTTATTCCAAATTGCACGAGAAAAATCATGTGATTACCTGTTAATAATATACATGGAAAAACACGAGATGGCTTATCATAATTAAACATAAGCAAAGCGCGCATCAAGCGCAAAAATAATTTATTCAAACCGTGCGTTCGGTCAAAACAACCGCGTACGATCAAAACAATAATAAATTATGATTGTGCAATGATATCCTCACATCTTTAAGGTGCAAAAAAGTTCAAAGTCCGGCTAAACAGTTCAACGAATTGTTCAGTCTGTGTCCGAATCACTTTCGATGAAATGGAATCGTCGTTTCCGAGGTTTAACCATGTTTGTTTTTAATTTCGGCGTTGGATCGCTCGAGCAAAGTGTTAAGCTGGTTCGGCTCGTCATTTTCGATTTCCTCGGCAATTCCATTCTCTAAACACCACTTTTTCCAAACCGACAACCAAAAAGCAGTGCTTTTTACATTGTTTTCGTTGTTTAAGCTGTTTTTCAGCTGCGGTGGCAAAAGAAAGCCTACTTAAAACGCCGGCCATTGTTTCGCTCGCAAATTTGCAAATTTTGTTGCGACATCCAAGGCTCGCATTTGATTGGCTATCTGTGAGTTTCTTTGATTATTGACCAATCAGAATGTCTGATTTGTTTCTTTCTTTGTACTGAATTAACTCTCTTCTGCACTGAATTACCTGAAAACTGCATTTGTTATAACCAATCAAAACTGAGTAACTTTTCCATGTATATTATTAATTACAGTACAACTTAGCAAGAGGTAAACAGCAATTATCGAATTGTCTAAATTTTACTTAAAATCAATTTATCCTTCCGTTTTCTTCTCTCTAATCGATATGAAAACTTTACTACTATAAGAGTTCTTCAACTTTTAATATCTACACTGATTTACTTTTCTTCGCCGTCGTTAACGTTTGCGCAGGAGCATCCATAGTGGCGACTGAAAAAACAAACAAATACACAATGAATACATTTATAAATATTTTTTCCTATTTGAAGTAATTTACAATAAAAAAAGAAAAATATGATGTTTATAAACATCACCATCAGTATATCTGAAAATGGAATCAACTACAACGTTTTTCAAGTCAAAACAAGATACAAAATACTAACGTTCTCGCCACGACGACGAAGCTCACTAAATGGCGTCCTCGACGAGACCACGACGGCAAACACGTTAGACAGGAGCTCTCGTGCACATGCTTACTAATGCGAATTTACTTCTGGTAGCCGTCTTGGTTCCTCCCGTCCTGCTATCTTAAGGCCCCTAATGTCTTTAGCTCAGAGATTTTTCACATTTGCCCGTGAAGCTTCAGTAAACTCCATTATTTAAACATTTACAACGGATTTTCATTGCACTTTTGGGGTCCAAGATGTAACCCTTGTTTTCTAACTCATGAAAAAGTTCTATTGTTTCAATATCTAGAGGTAATTTTGTCGGCCCTCAGAAGAGCTCTGCGCTTGTACACAACGCTATCAAAGTGTTCTGAACATATATGGGCTACTATCTCGCCGTAAGGCATTACTGAAAACGAATCAAGTCACATAATTATAGACAGTGAAACCGTGGACAAATCTACGAAAGCTAAATTTTATCGTCTCTAACGCTTATTTAGCATCGAGTATAGAATCGATCCTCGCATGAACACTACTGAAATAAGACCTGAAAAAAATTCAGGCTCATACGGGATTTGAACCCATGACCTTTGCGACATCGGTGCGGCGCTCTACCAACTGCGCTAACAAGCCAGCTAGGAGTTGAACATTACGTTGGATCCAAATAAACCTTCCAAGTGATGAATAATGGCTGTAAATATATGAAAATCATGTATGTGCACTACGGTTAAAACGAATATAGAATCGATCATAATCAAAATTTGTGGTCTACAAAAACACATTTCAGTAAGAATTCTGCAAAATCAATGGCCTAATGTAGTTCATACCGAGAAGATGTAGCGAGCTCCGAACACAGATCGTGCTGCAATGAAACAAGCAACTGTCATTGACATTTTATGTCTCATGTTGCTACAAGTTTTGAAAACAGCAGGTTCCAAAGGTAAGATGATCAACACACTCCGAGAAATTATCACAATTAAGTCCTGCCGTGATTGATTAGTTGATTTTTTTCTACATACAAATCTGGTCGAGTTAGATTTGAGAAAAAAGTGAGAAAATTCACTAGCTGCGGAACGGAGGATGAATCTTTTAGGTCGTGGTTGTTAAGCGCTTCTGTTTTGTTTTTCAGTCTTTTGTTTAAGGAATAGTTGTGATATAAACCTTGCTGCTTTTCAAGTATAAATTACTTTGTTATCATGCTAACTAGATACTGGTCTCTATAACAACAAAGTCACCTTCAGCCTCACTCCAAATCAAAGGCTTGGCAACTAAGAAGACAACTGTAAAATTGCCTATTAATTCAAATGAAATCAATTCTTTGATTTTGCATTTGATTAAAATTATTTACTAGATATACAAATTTTTAGCATTATAGTGTAAACTGGGAAGCTAAGTTAACCAGAAATTTTCTTGTTAGCTCCCGGCGCATTTTAAGTTCTGGGTGGCAGCAGTTAAGCAAAGAGATAAAAATAGACAGTGATGGAAGTTAGTTTAACTGTACTAATTGTAGAGGAAGGTTGCTTAATTTCTTCTTTTTCTGACAATATATAGATAACGTTTGACTTTGAAAATATATCTACACTTGAGTCTTTTTAAGAGCGTGGAAGGTCATTTGAAATATCGATTGCCATAAAAGAAATTTGATTGTTTACCTACATTAGTTCGCACCTGAGTGCTGTAGGAATTTTGTTTAGCTCATATCTACTGTTGCAGACCTATAGGTTGTTAGCATATTAAAACATGTTGTCAATTACTTTGGACAGAAGACTTTTATACCATAGAATTATTACAAGAATTTTTGAACTTTAACATGATTCACTGTTGAGAGATTAATATCATCTACTGTTAAGAGGCCTAGTATATTCATCAAGAATTGGGGACTCTCTGTTTCTTCACCAGTTCGGGCCAAAACCATTCCTGGATATCGGTTTCGAGCTTTGTGATTGGGTGAGATCAAAACCAAAACAAAGCAAATTTGGCCGAGAGGTGCTGGAAACAAGAAGAAGCTAATTTTTTTTCTGTTTTTGTTTTTTTGTGGCGGCCATGTAGTAATGCGGTAGTAAGCTGAATCAAAATTCGCTAATAAGGACTGGACGTAAGATACCATTAAAGATATTCGTTTATTTCAAACATTCAACATGCATGTCCTCGACATTCTCGCATTCTGGAAGAGTAAAGCGGATTCTTTCTAGCACAAATTCTTTGTAACGCTGTGGTCCTTCCACCAAGAGCGTCACAGGAATAAAAGCTCCTCCGCCAGCCTGTTTGTATCTGGAGAACTTCTGGGTAGAGCTTGGCCTCGATGTTACTGTCCGTTCTCCGTTGATTTCCCTATTTTGGGTTACAAGAAAACCAATTAAATAAGGTTGAACCAAATAACGCGCACTGATAACAATTGGGACGAGTGAGGTGTGAGATCGCGGAATCGGGACAATTTCATTTCTCTCCAGTATAGGTTGAAGAAAGACAATATCTTGCTTCTCTCTGATTTTTAAATAGACATTATCAATTTCAGTCCATCAAGTCTTTACGAAAAAGTAACAGTAAAGCAAGAAAACAGTAACTTACCCTTCTATTCCTGGTTATTTTGCCACATCGGAGCAAAGCATGCAGCTGTATGTTTAGAAAGTGCTGAACCGTGCCGATCTGCTGCCCTTTGACATCTCCTAAAGTGTATGTCTTTCTCTGCGATTTGCTGAAAATCTGGACTTCTCGTAGAGCCTCTGGAATGCGTTCCATTTCTCGTGGAAGAAGACAAGCCAGTGCATGCGAGTCATACGTGTTATCGTCTTCACTTTGAATAACAAGCGGTGTTCCACGTGGAGCTTTGATCTTGAAATTTTGATACCTGGAAAATAAACGCCAATAAATACATGAGCGGGGTAAAATAAAAGCAAGTAGTCACAATCTATATTAAGACGAATACACATGATCGAATTCAATGCAAGAGAATGATACAAGGTATTTTGCGCGCTATTAATCGATTCGCGGGAGAATCTAGGTCTCAGAACACTATAAATTCAGTCCTACAGCTTTTAGTCAGCAATAATATGTCCTTTACAATTACCCTTTGATTTGAACACCCTGTATAGAAAGTTTGTTTAGGTAATCACTGCAAAATGTGAAAGCACGAGCGGTGTTTCTAAACGAGTTTCACAATTACAGACAAGTCCCTTGTGGTTTTAGACGAAAATTTGACCCTCATCAGTTCGTGTAGTTAAACTCCAACCTTTGTTTCCAGAATGCTGTATTAGAGACACTTCGGCAAGGCTTTCCACCAATGCGATTTCTTTATTTCATCTTCATGCCGCTCTTATCGCACATTTCCCGGATACGATACCTGAAGATGTGAGAGCTCAGTGAACGAATACCTCTTTGTTTTATGTTTGCCCGAAGGAGAACTTACTCGCTGGATAATCACATTTATGTGTTAGATCCATGGTTTCCTGAAATTATTTTTTAGTGTGCATTCACCTTGGCTGAATGAATCTCTGATGTCAAGATCGACATTGATTCGAAATTTCATCCAGAGCTCCGATTTAAAAGATTCTTTGTTTGTAGCTCTGACCCAGGTCCGTGGCAGATTTGTGCCACAAAGACGACAAAGTGTCTCGAGATACCGAATGTGTTCATCCATGCTGTTGGCTTGATCTGAAATTCACAATGTAGGCTTATAAAGGTCCGATAAATAACTGTCCTTTTACTTTAAATCGGCCGGCCACAACGTATGGTTAAAATTTATGGTTTACACGATACTCCGATGGATCTGAACAAAGGAATCCCTTTGGTAGTTTGCAGACTAACAGACTTTCAACATTCGTGCACTCGAGCAAAAACCTCGTGCACTCGATTGGAATTTTGACAAATTGGAAACTAATTTATTCTAGTTTTTTAAAAGATTTTTTTAGGAATCAAAAATAATGTTGCATACCTGAAAACCTCAACTAAAGAGAGGTTATTCCTCGATCGAGCCCTTCGCAACACGGACCTCCACCCGAATTTTCATCTGAATTTTTCCTTCTCGTCATCGCGACCACGATCAGTTCTTTGCTTGTTGTGTGTTATTGCTTGTCTTCTGTAATTTTGCAAGGTTTCATGGGATATGGGTAGGGAACTAAGTCGCTAGGGCTCGAATAAAGTAATGAGTGAGTTTCCTCGAGGTCCCACTACGACATTCATGTTGGTGACGTCATCAAGTATCCAGAAATGGTTATGACCCGGACTGTTCACAAGATGTCTTAGGAGAGGAAAATTAATCTTGCACCACGATTTTGTTGCACTTGAATTTTCCCTATGTGTGTTCTGTATATGCTGCCCTGGGTTGATGTGGCATAAGAAATACATGGATTGATTAGGTTATGACATATTTATTCCAGTAGTACAAGATATGCCAAAGCAGACAAATGAGATGTGATATTTCCAAGTTAAATTTTCGTCAGTGTGAAGCACAGGTACTTTAGATATTGTTTGCGTTCCAGCGTGTAAAAAAGGGGCCGTCAATATTGCTTATTTTTTTTAGCCGATCACAATTTTTCCTTGCGGATTTTATAATAATAAAATTATTTTACGCATGCCGTTTTTATTCTAGAGATGTCTCCAATTTGTTTTTGGGTAAAAATTAAGAGGGTTTTCGTACCACATGTAACCATTTGTTTAAATCGTAAACTATTGAACAGTTCTGCGTGAACTGAAATAGTAAAAAAATTGTTTCATCTGATAATAGCAGACTTCGCCGAGGAGTTTTTACAAGAAGCGTAGATAAGTTTCCTTATATACACGTAGTAATTACGATGTCTATCACACTTAATTAAGCTTAAAACGTTTTTTTAATATATATGTAGGAAATAGAGACGCTGATCTTACGCCCAACCCATTCTGTCTTAAAGGTCTGTTCATCTCGATAACGCCCATCTTGTTCAGCTGTGCTGAGCCAATGTTGGGAAGATATATGTTTATCGTTGCAAGAAGAGTACTTCAAATTATGTGACGTACAGGTCTTTCTGAATGGTAAGTTCTACCAAAGTTTTGCAGTTGCAAGTGAATGCATCAATTTTGTCTTATCAATTAACAGCTGTATTAGTATATGAATTTCGTAATAGACCTTGCTCACCATGGAGTCTTTGTGGCTCAGTGGTTGAGCATCGGAGCGCGGAATCCGAAGGTCTGAGGTTCGACTCCTCAAAGGGACTCAGAATTTTTTCTTTGTCCCATGTTCGTAACGAGACGAAAAACAATTTTCTCTATTTCTTTAT
>NW_027078183.1:0-47500 GCF_036669915.1 Pocillopora verrucosa | reverse complement strand
TTTGCATTGTAGCCACGGAGCTACAAAGGGAATGACATCATCCAAAGTTACCTTTCAAACCAACCATGTACTGAATTAATTATTGAATTACTAACGAAAAAAAACAACAACAACAACAGCAACCACTATACGATATCGACAACAGATTTGTAAAGTTATGGGTTTAATAAATGATTTTTGCCCAATTTCCAAGAATTCATTTTCCAAGAATTACGAAAAACAGCCAAACTTTCATGAAAATGGTTCGACCTGAACTTACGCTTATAACTTTGAAAGTTGACGAAGGCAATACAATGTGTTGTACAAATACACTGCAAAAATGGGATGTTTTCGAACTGGATAAAATGAGGTGAGATAAAATGAGATGGGACAGAATTGAATGGAATGGATTGCGATGAGATAGAATGGTATTGGATGGGATACCAATGTGGAGGATGGAAATTTTTCAGCACTTTACTTCCAGAATATTAATCCCGTTACTATGATAATAATAAAGAAGCAAACCTTCCGGCTACAAATCTTAGATCCTCTGCGGTAGAAAGATTTAGCCCCTGTAGACAATTAATGTTGAAAAACTGCTGCATTGGTGTGTCCTAAGTTTAATGTCCGAGGAAGCTTGCGGCGGCAGAAAAACCTCATCCATGCATATCCCATAATTATTGCTTATCTATGTAGGAGCCATATGCTTCGTTTCCTGACAGGTTTTTTTTAGATCATCAGGCATGTTATACAAGGATTTTCAGCCCTAAGAAAAGCATGTGTGTTTGATATCGCCAGTCAGCTGCTGACACGTCACGCACCTTTCGCGCCCCTCGGTCAGGTTGATGAATGAACGGCAAAGCCTCCACCATTCTCAATTCAAGGTCGTTTGTGTGAATTTTTTCAGATTATGGCTGCTAAAACACTGAAAAATCCGTATCGCTTACAGACAATGACGTTCAAAGAAGAAGGGGAAGAAAACCAAAATACGGAAAGAAAAACCAAAAGTTACGTATTCAGTGACTTTGGTGATGGCATTTCTCGCGGCTTAGAACGAAACTCGACAGCTGGAAGATTTGCCATAGGCAATTTTGGCCGTGTACCTGAAGGATTTCTTCTGTCGGTATGGACAAAGCTAATAATCAGAATCTTATATTAGGCTCATTGATGTTTTTGTAGTGTTTCAACGCAGTTTTTCATCTTGAGCCTCAGCGCCAACGCACTGTGCAATTTTTATTTTTTATTATTTTATGCAATTTATTATTTTTCATTCATTAATAAAGTCAACTATTTTTGTCAGTAACGGGTTATTGTGTTTACATAAAAAACAAAATAATACATGCTTGCGTGTGGATATGAAATTTCTCTTCTCGTGTTCAACTCGACACCTCGCTAGATCGCTGTGCTCACTCGTGAGCTATCGAGTTAAACACTCGAAGAGAAATTCCATATCCACGCGCACCCATGTATTAATTTTTATTTATCGCATAAACCGCGGTGCTATACAGGGATTTCTGGCCCTGAGAAAAGTCGTAAAAACACACGTGAAAAAATATCGTATTTTTTCACGTGTGTTGATATAGCCAATCAGCCGCTGACACGTCACTCGCCTTTGGCACCATTCGGTCAGGTTGATGAATGAACGGCAAAGTTTTCACGATTCTCAATACAAGTTGTTTGTCGGAACTTTCTTGAATTATGGCGGCTAAAACACTAAAAATTCCGTATCGCTGACAGCTAGCGAGGTTCAAACTTTCCTAGAAGGGGAAGAAAACCAACATACTAGAAGAAAAACTGAAAGTTGCGTATTCAGTGGCTTTGATGTTGGCATTTCTTTCGGCTAAGAATGAAACTCAGCAACTGGAAGACTTGCCAATGGCCAATTTTGGCCGTTTACCTGAAAGAATTCTTCTGTCGGTCAGGACAAAGTCAATAGATGAGAATTTGGTAAATTAAAAATTACGACCACTGTTTTTTTTGTAATCATGATTCAACGCATTTTTCCATCTTAAAAGTTAGCGCCAACGCACTTTACGATTGTTATTTGGGGATTGTCAATCATTTATTTTCGTTCATTAATGAAGTCGGCTTTTCTTGTCAGGAAAGGGCTATTGTGTTTATTTGATAAACAAAATAATACATGGGCGCGCGTAGATATGGAATTTCTCTTCTCTTGTTCAACTCGCCTGCGCTCACTCGTGAGCTATGGAGTTGAACACTCGAAGAGAAATTCCATATCTACGCGCGCCCATGTATTATTCTCTATTTGTTTCACGCGCTTGAAATGCGGAGCTAAATATCTTGCTCACGCCATTCATACCGCGCCCTTGTTTTACATTCGAAATGTCCTCGAAATTTCAACATTATCGCTTACCTTGTTAATTTTTGTGTATTCTTACGACAGGTACTTCCATTCGAATAATTCTGATACTCTTTTCTCTGCTCATCATCATTTTCATACCAATAACTATTGTTCAAGCTACTACATATGAGAAATGTTGAGCAGTTTTAATCTCTTGGCAGTTTACGATCCTTCACCGAGCTCCGAAGGTTTGGAACTCCCTTCCTAATAGTCTCATCTTAAACCTAGCTTTTTAAATCTCAAAAGATTTTATTGAAAACTTCCTAATCGAAAGAGTGCTGTACTAAAATCACCCTTTCCCTTATGCAAATGTTCCTTTCCAACCCCTGTATCGTCTGAGGAACCCAAACTACATAAGCTTGAGCTTCTATTGGGTTTCCTCGCAACATTTCAATAAGTGACATGTCATAATTTGTAAAGAAATGTTCTTTTGTGATATTTCTGTAATTATTGATTGATCACTTTTAAATTGTAATTTATCAAATATGTTTGCTCACACACAATTGGTCTCAACGTAATTTCACTTGAGAATTCAAATCTGCTTAAGTTGCAGAAGTAAATATGTCAACTTTGCCAACTATTTCAACAAACATGGTTGTCGCTAACAGTAGTGGTATCCGCTCACTCAGGGCTGATTTTTTCGAATTCTCCCAACCTGACCTATGACGTAAATGATGACGTCATCAATTCTAGTGAGGAAATTTTGACAAAAAACCTATTGGTTTTGATTGGGTTTTAGAGATAACAATGGATTGGCCTACACCCGTGAATCTCAACATACTCGCACAAGAAACAAGTACAATGGGGATAAATGCCGTAATCTGCATTTCTTGTATGCTGTGGGAAAGAGAAAAAATGATACCTTATGGAACGTTGCCGTGAAAATAAAAAATCACCAATTCATGAGGAAAAGCCACCAAGGAAGCACCATATCATAGTCCCGATAATATTTACAACCTCTACATATACAATGGTTTCTGTGAAGAGAGGCGCACCCATAGAGGTCATGGAGGTGAACAACCCGATTGAACTATAGATTAAAAAACTGACCTGAATACCCAACGAGGAATGTGGCGAGGATAATATTTTATGAGATAACAATGTCTCCACAGCTCGCGAACGAGATTCAATCTTGCACAAGTTTGGGACTTAAAAAACAAAAACAAAAAGAACATACCTTAGGCAAGAAAGATACAAGATCCAGCTAGGAAAAATATCAAACGTTTTATGCCATGTACACGCCTCGCAGGAACACGTCTTAGGGGGTGCAAAAAAAAAAAAAAAAAGCCGAGTCTTAGAAGGTACTATTTAATGTTAAATAAAAAAATGACAATACAAAAAACTTACCAAATGCCTGTGTACTTTTTTGCACTGCTTAGTTTTTTTGTCAATCATGTGATTGGTCCACTTGCGGATTAGACTGTTTCGTTCTTTGGGCGGTAACGCATCAGTGAAATAGGTCAACTGAAAAAAAAAAACAAACAAACAAACCAATGATTTACTTGGGAAAAAAAAATACGTTTCGATAAAAAAGCATACTCACTTCGTCCCATGTTTGAAACATATCAATCTTGTTTTGTATGACTTGGAGCAA
Organism: Pocillopora verrucosa; assembly: GCF_036669915.1. Classification (NCBI taxonomy): domain Eukaryota; kingdom Metazoa; phylum Cnidaria; class Anthozoa; order Scleractinia; family Pocilloporidae; genus Pocillopora; species Pocillopora verrucosa. Next base: position 43,565 of record NW_027078183.1, on the reverse strand, counting down.
GATGATCAATTTGATTTCCAATGGACATCTTTCAAGGTTCATCCGTAGTCGGATCTGCTCTTTGGAAAGGACTGGAAACGGTAAGCTGGCGACCATCCTTACGCGACCAAGGGAAAGACTAAAATGAGATCCAATAAACGTGCGACAGTCCTTTTTTATAGTAGTGACACGAGGAGACGACGCTTGATACGACGCCATCTAAAAATAGGAAGGGTATTGTTCTCTCCGCGTCCTACCATATATGGGAAACGACCCTTGATACGACGCCATCTTAAAAAATAGGAAGGGTATTGTTCTCTCCGCGTCCTATTAGGAAGGGTATTGTTCTCTCCGCGTCCTATCATATATGGGAAACGACCTTTGAGACGACGCCATGTAAAAAATAGGAAGGGTATTGTTCTCTCCGCGTCCTATTAGGAAGGGTATTGTTCTCTCCGCGTCCTATCATATATGGGAAACGACCTTTGAGACGACGCCATGTAAAAAATAGGAAGGGTATTGTTCTCTCCGCGTCCTATTAGGAAGGGTATTGTTCTCTCCGCGTCCTATCATATATGGGAAACGACCTTTGAGACGACGCCATGTAAAAATAGGAAGGGTATTGTTCTCTCCGCGTCCTATTAGGAAGGGTATTGTTCTCTCCGCGTCCTACCATATATGGGAAACGACCTTTGAGACGACGCCGTGTTAAAAATAGGAAGGGTATTGTTCTCTCCGCGTCCTATTAGAAAGGGTATTGTTCTCTCCGCGTCCTATCATATATGGGAAACGACCTTTGAGACGACGCCATGTAAGAATAGGAAGGGTATTGTTCTCTCCGCGTCCTATTAGGAAGGGAATTGTTCTCTCCGCGTCCTATCATATATGGGAAACGACCTTTGAGACGACGCCATGAAAAAATAGGAAGGGTATTGTTCTCTCCGCGTCCTATTAGGAAGGGTATTGTTCTCTCCGCGTCCTACCATATATGGGAAACGACCCTTGATACGACGCCGTGTTAAAAATAAGAAAGGTATTGTTCTCTCCGGTAACGCGGGTACCCCCTAAGAGAATCACGTGTCATAGATTATAAAAAACACAGGGCGCGCACCCCTCGCCAAAATTTGTTTACACCGATCATGGAGAACGAGAACACGTACTATCTTTTGGGTTACGATCAGGACGTGGTAGAAGAAACCCTTATATTATTGGCAGAAGGCGAAAAGCACCCGGAGCGTCCCATTACCACGAACGTCATGGAACTGGTACACCTCTTGCAGGAAAATAAGAAAGGAGCGAGACACGCAAGACTCTTGAACGAAGAACGGAAACGTGAAAAGGTCCGTGAAAATAAGAGACGTAGTCGCGAGAAAAAGAGACACTTGAAAAAACTATTGAAAATGAAAGAGGTATGCTTTTTTATCTTTACAGATGGTTACGCTTTATGTGTTATTTGTGGACTCCCCGAACAATCATTTCCGTGTGGTACTTCATTCCATCGTGAAAACGACCATGGAAGTCATGAAAACGAGATTGCAAGCTTTGGTGCAACGGTGATTATCATTTATTTAATTTTACACAGAAATCACAATGCCATTTTTAATGTAACATTTTTTTTTTATTTTTAAAAAACAGGTTATTGAAGGACATCGATGAGAAGGAGGAGTACATTATCAAGATACGATTAGAAGAATGGACGTGTAAAATCAAAGTGTAATAAAAGTTATATGATGCAACACGGGTCTGGTCTTACTGTTGCGTGCGTCGCGTGTGCCCAATCGTTTCTATTTATCTTACCCCCTCTCTCACGATAGGTTTAATATTTCTTTTCGTACTTGTCTTGTATGCGCTTGATTCGGTCCTCGGTGGGTCCTCGGGATGCGTTCAAATATTATTGCACATGACGTTCAGCCTTTCTGAAGTGAACTGTGAGTATCGTTGCACCTTGTGAGAACTGAACCAATTGATTCGTATCCGTCTCACTTATCTCCGTTTCTATCTCCTCGATATGGGGATTACGTAATTTTACGTATTGAATGATGGGAGCGTCGTACGAATACGTTCCTGTCAGGAGCGGTCGATACGGGACTTGTCTCAATAAGACGGTGGTCTGATCGCCTACCATGACGGGATTGCATAGAGAAGAATACACGTACAAACTCCTGGGTTTGTTATCTTTCTTGTAGGTACACTTCTTGGTGTTTAGGAATGTCCAGGTCACTTCGTGGAGATAAATTACGACGGCTTTGAAATTGAGGGAATAAGACAAGTCGTAGAGGGTAAGGGAATGTTTACGAACACCACTTTGTCGTTTGGAAAGGGATTCGTGCCAACCCTGACGGTTTTTCTCTAGAGTCAAGTTATTTCCGTTTTTAATGGTGGGTGTCCCGTCCGACGCAGGGGTTCCATCTTGTATCCATTGGAACAATCGACACAAATCCTCGCGTAGCATGACTTGGACGAAGGCAGCCACTGTATCCAAACTCAGGGTGGAAGTTTTAATGTTCTTGGCGGTGAGGGTACACGTTTCGCTCTCTTCATCCAAGCTGACATCGAACTGTAAATGTTTATTGGTGAGATTGATGTAGAACGTGTTATCCAAAGCGATGACGAAATAGTCACGTTCCACGTCAAAGAGAGCTTCAAGCAAATCGTGTACGGTCACCAACCTTTTGTCTCGTACATCTTTGTAACGAACTATGGTGATTTTTGTGTCGTAGGATCGGCTCAGGGTATTGTATACTTTGCGCACAGTTCGTAAAAGTACGTCGTCAGCTTTCAAGGTTTGTAGATAGTCTTGTAATAATGATTCGCACGGTAGACTGATGCTGGCCAATCCTACCTCCCAATCGCCCTCTAGATCGATACGGTGCGAGAGGCGATTTTTCCAGGAATGATTCGTATTCTGTGGATAGTATTTGATGCTACCGTCGTTGCTAGGTAATGTAACGTAGAAGTGATTTATCATCTTTGGACACTTAGCGCACACGTCTGAAATGAATGGTGAGTATGGACGGACCTTCGGTGAACTGAGCTAATTTATTCTCGTCCGTTTCTGTTATAGCTGTTTCGATGAAGGAGATGTGGTTGTTCCGGAGACGCTTGTATTGAATGGAATGCGGTTCGTAACACGAATGACCTTTCAACGTAAGGCGGTACTCCACTTGTCTCAATAAATCGGTCGTTTCATTTCCCATGATGGTTGGAGCACAAAGCGACGAGTAGACGTAGAGTGCACGGTGTGACGGACCTCTCTTGTACGTGCAGGTTACGGTACGTGTGAACGTCCACGCAATGGAATCGAGATAGAATACAATTCCTTTGAATCCATTTATGGTGGTGTGTTTAAGACCGTGAGGTCTATTCTGATTTGATCTGACTGTCTTAGACTCTGTCCATCCCTTACTGTCATGACGAAACTGTTTTGTTAGATTAGGTCCAGTGGTCAATGCCTGACCATTGTTTATCACGACGTCTCTGACCCATCCGAACTTATAACACATGTCGTCACGTAACATGACGTAAACGTTTTGTATCATGTTTTGGGGAGTTATGCTATCGTCTCCAATGTTTGTGGCGGTGACGAGACACTCTTCCTGTTCCTTGTTGAAGGATACATCAAATTGCTTATGGTAATTTGTGGGGTTTGGCTGAAAACCGCTGTCTAAACTATCGATGAGTAAGCGACGTTCGGTTTCGAATAATGCTTGCAGTAAATCGTGTACAGTTTCCATCCTTTCTTCTTTGATGTCTTTGTAATACACTGTGGTCACGACTGTGACATTCCCACCGGTAGTATTGAAAATACATCGCGATGTTCTCAAAAGACCGTGGTCATCCTCAAGGGTGGAGAGATATTCACTCAATAGAGATTCTGTAGGTAATGCAATATTCGTTAACCCCATTTCCCACTCACCATCCATGTCTAAAGGTACCGGTAACACGTTCGTCCATGAATTGTTCTTGTTTTCGGGAAAGGCCTTAATGCTGCTGTCGTTGCTGGGAAGAGTGACGTAAAATCCGGATTCGGGGTAGGAGGTATTCATTGCGTCGCTAAGTAAAGTCAAGAATGAGACATGGGTACGTTACAAACCTAATTTTATTTTACCCTGCATGATCTTTTTCACAATCTTTTCGGTCATTGTCTTTTTTCCAGGAAATCGATCGATACCAGCCACCATTTTACGATCGGCTATCAATTTGTCTTTGTGACTCGTGGCGCGTGAATAATCGATATCGTGCTGTTTGGCGAGTCGATCTAAACGGTTTATACCAGGATCCCCGTGTTTCAATCTTTTTTCTAGTTTTGTGCCCGGCCCCATGTACTGGTACCCCGGCCAGTGAAACTCTACTCCCAATTTAGAGATCCATTTTTGAATGTCCAATCCTTCACCTCGCTGGCGTGTTCTCTTCCTGGAAGGACGACGACCACCACCTCCAGATTGAGGACATCTTTTAACCGGTCTTTTTTTTCTTGCTCTTCCCTTTCCCCTTTTTCCCCTTCCCTTGGCTCGTGCTTGGTGCGTATTGATCTTCGTCATCTTGAAATGTTTGATAGGGATCGTATCCTCTCTTTTCCCAAGGTTCCCACGAGCCGAACTCTTTCAATCGTTCGACTTCGGTTTTTTTACGTTTTTTCTTAGGCTTTGGCTCCTCCTTCTTTACCGTCAAAGGTGTTTGGGTGATTTGGGGGACAATCGATTGTGTGTTGGCATTTATGGATTTTACCAATTCTTTCAACAGTCTTTCTTGCAACCCATCCATCTTGTCGTCGTCGACGGGGGGTTGAGGGACTCCAGGGGCAGTCATGGCTACCGAAGGTCCTTGTCGTAGTTTATCGTTTAACATGTTTTTTTCCTTCAACATCTCTTTCACCACAGGTTCTTTCAAGGCGGCAGGGGTATTGGGATCATCTATCAAAATCTGAGCTTCGGCTGCCACTCGCGCTGCCTTGTCCAGTAAGGTACTTTCTGAAATCTTTCCTTTGTAATAGTCTACCAAGGTACGAAATTCGTCGGGTTTTATCATCATGTACGTTTCCATAAGTGTTGAAGAGGAACGGCGATATGTTTCTTCCACAGACGACGAAACCACTGTTTGAAACGTAGGTTACATGTCACCCCATTTATGTCTATGTCGTAGTTCCCTACTCGAAGATGGAATGAACCTCTACCTCTTTTCATCTCATGCAACAACAAAGCGCTTCATTCAGACCACTCCAAAAGCTACCACCCTTTTGATTCATGAGCACTTGACGACGTATCTTCAAGGAATTCTTGCGTTTCGAAACTTCCCTCAGATTATCTTTCTGCTTTCGTAATTTTGCCACGACGTGTGGTGGTAAGGGGAAGTTATTCTTCAACATGTTAATAGTGAATTCACTCACGGCGTTGATCTGATCTTTATTGGCATGCAAGAGTTTTTCCAGTCGTCTGTGGCGATTCTTTTCGCGTAGAATCGATTTCAAAAAATCCAGATTTCTTGCAATGCGTTTCATCGTCTCTTCTTCTTCTTGACTTTCTTTATTATTTTACCCAAGGCTTTTTTGGCACCGTAAGCAGCTCCGCTGAGGGCTAAAGATTTGCCGCCTGATATGAGGGCCGGAATGACAGCTGCCAATGGTACGAGACCTCCTTTTTGTACTCTTCTTTTTCGTTTTCTGCGTGCTCGACCTTTAGGACGTGCCATCTGCTTAGTTCCGTACACTGGTAGAATTGCGCGTTACGGTGGGACGTCCGTTATCTTTATAGGTTGTCGTGATTTGCATTGGATATTCGAATGGGACTGGAATCCGTTTATCTCTCTCTCTCTCCCTATCTGTAACAACGGATACAACCTTCGTGTTTCAATAAGTGACTCAGTAATCTTCTATTGTCTGGAGTAGCAGGATGTACATCCAACAATAAATAACTGAAGGGACGTTCCGTACATGCGTTATATTGCTCCAACGGGTCTTTCCAAGTCGTGGGATACATTTGAAGTAAGAGCGTGCGCAAGGCCACCTGGTCCCTAGGATTTTTGAACGCCACTATGTATTGAGCATTCCTAGAGATGGTCTTGGCATATTTTCCGCGAGGGAACATGTCTTGACATAGATAAAACACGGTGACGTTCATGTGATGCGAATACTGAGTGAAGAGATTTAGGATATCTTTGTCGTCTCCTCCTTCGGCCATGAGATCGTCCAAGATCAAGAGACCCCCTTTTTTGTCCCCAAACCATTCTTTCAATTGTTCGTGGGTAGGTACACCTTCGTGGAACGTCACGCCTTCCTTTTTTAGGATGTCAAAGGTCGGTTGCCACGACCCGTAACAGTAGACGATTCTTCTGGAGGGCGTGGCGAGAAGGTCCTCATTTTCCAATAAGAGACGTTTTAGGAAGGTGGTCTTTCCACAGTTGGAGGGTCCCACGACCAAAATGCTCGAAGGAGACTTAAACGTAAAACCTTGCTCTACACAACTCATGATTCAAATGAAACACGCGTGTTTTATTCAAAAGCTTTTATTTCGTTCTCTACAATATCTTCCAAGATGTCTCCTACTTTGTCATCGTTGCTTACAAGATCATGCTCAGAAAATAACTCGAGAAACTCTTCCGTACTTTTACCTCTCGCTTTATACATCAAATACACGAGAGCATAGTCTCCACAACTGGCTGTTTTGATCGATTGTATGGGTGCATCGTTTCTGCGCACACACGACCATTTATTGAGCCACGCTATGAAAGGTTTCAAATGTTCGTAATGCGAAAAAGGAAGTCCGTAACTATCCAATACTTCACAGGTGTCGTGTTCCGTCCACACGCCCAACCAATGTTGTCCAGGTAAGTGGGAAGGATCCGTATTCACGATGTATGCTCTACGATTCAATTTTTCCGGATGTTCGGGTAATTGATCACACGCCATGGTTCCCACAAAAACATTCCTCAAGTGTATGTCCCCCGATGCCACAGCATTCAACTGATCGGTGGTTAACCACACAAATTCCATCCCGTTCTGTCCGCTTAGTGCACACTCATGGAAGTGGTGGAATTTATACCGTCAATTTCTATTAAACCTTCATATTCGGACATGAGTATGATGGTCTTTTGACTCTGTTGGGCAGCACATTTCAAACGTAGATTGATCGTGCTTTGGGGTCTAGGCAATAGGATGGGATCGTCGTGTCTACCGTTAGGCACGTTTGAAAACGCGAAGATGGTGGCGTTTTTACCGTACCCCCAATCCAGGAATCGCACCATATTTCCGCTTCCACGCTGGAGACATCCTGTGGCTTCCAAGAATCTGTAGTACCCCCTCACATCCTTTCGACCATTCCCCGTGTTCAATTCCAGAGTTTCGTAAGGATATTCTTCCCCATCTACAATTTGTTTGATGTATTCTATGCCTGCTGGTTGATAGGCAAAGGTATCTTGATCGTATCTACCATTAAAAGCTGAGTTTTCCACGATAGCTAGTAAGAATCGTTGTGGGACTTTATTATTGAAGGGATTGTTGATTTCTTTGTAGGTGGCTCCATTGTCCAGGGGGTATTGTCTCATTTCTGTCCTCACGAAGGGGTAGAGGGCCGCAGATTTACTCAAGAGGCCCATCATATCCATGTAGGTGGATGGATTGAGTTTCACGAGACACATGTAGAAGGAAAGTTTAATGTCGTCAGCGTGCACGCGCACGGATTCGGTGGGCGGGTTAGACTCTCCATTAGAGAAAATGGATGCTGGATTCAAGTAGAAATCCATTTCAAAACTGGTGCGGGGTACGATCCATTTACCTTGATGAAAAATTTCCACAAAGGGTTTCATACGCAGAATACGCCTCTTTCCTTCCGAATACAAATCTCTCGCTTCCTTTTTCTGGGCTTTGATGCTAGCCTGCTGATTGTCGGAGAGTGTCGCAAAGGCGGCATCGTCGCCTTTGACGTTCGTTGCTGTGTAAGTGACGGGAGAATCAATTTCGTTTCGCCAACCTCCATTCGTGGCTTGTAAGATGGTGTCTCCATCATTTCTGTCGTTGTTCAGTAGGGTCTGGAGATAGGCTTTATGATGGTACATGTCCACTTGTTCAGTGAGTAACGTTCCATTACATTTCACATTGATGTGCTTGAAAAGAGTATGGGCCAAATTGTTGGCAAAAGAAGTCATCCTTCCCACATCGTCGTTGCGGGATGTGAGATGGCCACCTGCAGTCGTCTTGAATCCCACATCTATTTCCACAAACGATCGCGACAAATCAATGAGATCCGATTGTTTGTCGATGTAGATTTGAATGGGTGTGATACTCGACGTCAGAGGGGGAATTTTCACCCATCTCGAACTCACCGTACTGAGATCGGTGGGTGGAACTTGAAAGAGCGAGAGATTCGGGTTATGTTGCGCTGACTTTATCATGTTATCGTCGTCGCCTCCTCGTGCGTTTGCGACGGTGACGTTGCGAGGAGGATGTTTTATAAGGAGCCCGTCGTACTAAAAATCCACCTCGTTGTTGTTTCCTTCTATGCGAATACCTATGGAGAATGGTAGAGATGCGATCGTTGGTCCCCACGCCGATTCTAGGCTGACTACTACGTACTTGACGGACGCGTGACATGATTAGTTTACTCTCCGAAGATGTCTTTGATTTTTTTGGCCACTTTTCTCTTGACTTCGTTCTTGAGGGCCGTTTTAGCTCCTCTCTTTATGCCACGTTTCACTTCTGAAAGGGATCGTTTCTTAACACCACTTTTAATACCAGTCCTCACTTCTCGCAAAAAATCCTGTGCCATATCTTTCATACCACTCCCCACTTGATGATGAGTACCGGACCACGTACCCACAAAGGGTGGTGGACGTCCCCACCGATACAAACTACCTCCCTTTTGGGGGACGGGATGATGAGGTGGCGTGTACACCACGAATCGTTTCAACGTACCTCCTCTCATGATAACAACACACGTACAAATAATAGCATCTTTTATTTCACGTCGTTTTTATGGATCCAACTATTGTATTTGGCAGGATACCCTTTCCACTTGACGTACAATTTATCTTTGGTACGTTTCAACACTTTTTCGACCCTAAAAAACGAGGATTGGTCCACTGTCACCTTTTGCAAGTCCCTGGCGTAAAAGGTACCCTGTAAAGGAGTGTCGTCCAATTCTTTCACCTTGTAGGTCGTGACGCCCAAAGAGGGAACCACTTGACGTACGACAAACACTTCCTCCGTCCATCCCGGTAAATAGCCTTTCTTAAAAGATCTGAATCTCTTGTTGAGACGTACCCTATCTCCCACTTTGAACACGGGACGTCGTTTCTTCCCTTCTTCCAAGCGTCCGTCGTACAATCGATGCCATACGTCTTGCACGTTCCAAAGTGTGACTTTGGCAGGAGCCATGCCTATGCTCCTATGATAGGTGTGATTATACTGTTGGACGAGTTTGGGTAACACATCTACGAATCTTAGGGTGTTGGCGGCCGTGAAATATCTGTAGAGTTTGGATTTCAGGGTGCGATTAAAACGTTCCACGACGCTAGCCTTGGCATCCCCGTGCGTCGAAAAATGATGGATCTTCTCTCGTTTCATGAGCTCCTGAAACGTTCCGTTGTAAAATTCTTTACCCGCATCCGTTTGTAATTTAAGAGGTTTTCTCCCTTCGGCTTGGGTGAGTACACGTCGAAAGGCTTCGGTGACATCTTTTCCAGTCTTCTTTTTAAGCGATTGCACCCACGCATATTTGGATAACACATCAATGACAGTGAGAAGATAGCGATATCCCTTATTCTGTTTGGCAATCGATTGTACTTCTATCAGATCGGCCACCCATTGTTCGTCCATGTCGAACACCAGAACGGGTTGAAAGGCACCGCGCCGCCTTCTGGGTTTGTGTAGGGTATAGGCAAGATTCTTTTCCAATTCTCTCTTGGCACGCCCGACCGATATCTTTTGAGCCTTGGCATACTCTGAGACACTCCCCAGATTACCCACCACCCCAGGCGTAGAATAATCCAATAAGACTTTCTTCTTATAATCTTGATCGTCCGAGTCCTCTACTTTCTTCTTCTTCTTCCCAGAGCGTTCCATCTTCTTAGACATAGCAACTGGAGGTAGAGGATGTAGGCGTAGTAGAGGAGCCAAGTGTTTGAAAAGTACTGAAGGTACAATTGCTTCCAAACGTATTTTGTATATCTTCCTTTGTAGAATCTCATAAAGGTCATGATGTGGAAGATCCTCGTACGTATAGGAAACCTGTGCGGGAGGACTTCGTTGCGAAACACGTGGTGTTCCAAGCCCATAGGTACCCAGTCGTACGGTTTGAGTTTATGCGGGGTTTCGTGTTCGTACACAACGTCCCTGATCTTCATGCACACCCAGTGTGAGAGTTTATAGTGTAGGTAATAGAAAGCTCTTTCCATGATCAGCGTCTACCTCGATAATGATTCACATTGTCCATGACCCCCTTAAGAACTTGTTTACCCAGTAATCTTCCCAAGGTGCCGAATCCTGGAGCGGGTCCGGACAACAACATACTAGCCACATAAGCCGCTTTATCTGTTGCGGAGGGTCCTCGATTTAAAATTCTATTCACGGTACGTACAGACGCCCCACCCTTTTGGGAAGTTCTCTTCTTCCTCTTCCTTCGTGAGGGTCTATTGCCACTACGTCTTTTACCCATGATAGGATACAAAAGAAATGAACCAAGACACGACATTCACACATTTTTATTGCTCCTCTAATAATTCTTTCAATACATCGTAGTAAGGTCGGTCCATTAAAATACAGAAGAATCGAGTCACCTTTTCGACCTTTTCCTGGGCCAACGCTTTGGCAATACATTTCAAAACGTCATCAGAAGGTACACCTTCTTTAAATCGTAGTCCTAACGAAAACAAACAAATGAAAAACTATGAAAAAATTCTTTTGTACACTTCATCTAAGAGTTCGTCCTTCGTTTGCGGCGTGACGTTCAAACAATGGCAAAGTTTTAAGAATAATGTAGGTCCGCACCACACACCTACGTCCACTAAATCATCTTTTCCAATTTCATCTGTAACAACGAACAGAAAAAAAAAAAAAACCTAACGTTAACAGTCTGTACAAGTAGATTCATCATCATCTGTTTCATATCCTAATCGTAAAAAAAACGAAATGGAGCGTTTTCATTGACATACGCCTCTCTACAAAAGTCGTGATACTTTTTCCTAAACCCTAACCCTAACCCTAACCCTTACTCCTAACCCTAACGTCTCCGTGCAAATGGGGATGGGTTCGTTTCATGGTATCGGGGAACTCTACAGCGGTACCGTTCACCTGTGAATGAGAACCTTCGGGGTGAGCCATGAGTATCTCTTGGGTTTTCTTAAAGGGTCTCGTGTTCCACCATGCAAAGAGGTCACACTCTCTAAACGCACACCTCAGATACATTCTGTTTCTGTTCTTCTCAGACATGGAAATGGACAGCGTAGGGCTTCGACCACATTCGCACACCATTCGATCTATACGGTCCAACGTAAACCAATCGTGACCTTGGGCACGACACAGATCGTAATACTTTTGGTAGTCTTGGGCGGGACAAAACACGGGGCAAGTAGACACGCTACAACGAAGGAACACGTCCGTACAAGTTTCTTTTTTAGACTTGCGTTCTTCCATTCCTTGGGTAATATGAATGGGGCATGGGAACCAGGAATCTGCCTCCACGCTATCCAATAACTCATCCAAAGAGGAATAGTAAAACGTACCTGTACCTTCGACGCCCGGTACGATTTCACCTTCCTCTATTACTTCTTCTTCTTCTTCTGGTACTTCAGAGGGTAGAGCACTCGCGGAAGGCTGGGGTACTACAGTCTCTCGTCTGCCTTTTTCCCGCCCAGGACGTGGAACCACTTTCCAATCTTTCTCGGTGTAATCGTAATGGTCGATGTCCACGTACTGTTCGTCCGCAGGCTCCTCGTTGGCGGTTTTCTTGGCGGGCGCCTTTTTCTTGCTGTAAGGGACAGCTCGTTTTCCTTTGGTGAGCTTCTGTTTGTCGGCCATTTTATTTTCTGGTGGTTCTTGCTTTCCTGCTCCGCAACGAATGTCTTGACAGGTAAATGAAGGTCACCTATATACCGCAGAGAACAATACCCTTCCTATTTTTAGATAGCGTCGTATCAAAGGTCATTTTCCATAAATGGTAGGGCAATGCGTCGTTCTATTCCGTATATGGCAGGCTACTGCGTCGTACGTACTCTTCCAATGACCATATTTGGTCATGCGTCGAAGCGTACGTGATGTCCCTGCTATAAAAGAAAGCAGGTTTTGTAGTATCGAACGTCATTATGCTATCATTCTACTCTTATTCCAGATCGCGGTCGGAGAGGGAAAGAGACGAAGCTTGGGAAGACTTATTGTGCCAGTTGTTCAAGTCGTTGCGCCTACGAGATGCTAAGGATGACGTCCCCCATGGAAGTGGGTATTTTGAATGGGCGTGTCCTGTACACTGGGGGCGCCGAAGGTGTGGATGCTCTCGCCGAGGAATTGGCCAGAAGGTATGACATGAGTGTTTGTGTCATCATTCCGCCCACTCACTCCCGCGCCGTTCGTATCACGCCTTTGACGGAAAGCATGTTGCACGAGGGTTTGCAGCACGTGTTACGCGCCAACAAGACGTTGCAACGCTCTCTATCCAATAACGTGTTAAAGACGGGACTGTTACAGAGAAACTATTGGGTGGTGAGGGATACCAATCTCGTGCTGGCCTTCGGACATTTCGACACAACCAAACCCCACACGTTACAGGGAGGAACCGGTTGGAGCGTGCAAATGGCGTTGGAGCAACAAAAACCCGTGTGCGTCTACACAGACCGGTGGTACCAATTCGACTACCCGCAACAGAGATTTGTCCCATGTCACCCGCCCTACCTACACCCCCAAAACACTACCATCGTGGGAAGCAGACGCATCACTCTTCGAATGACGCAAGAATTACACAATTTATTTCAGAGAACCATTCAGATGGAAACTAAACCGTTACCGAATTTTTGGTTTCATTAACATTGTAAAAAAAAAAAACGGAACAATAAAATACGAGTGTTGTAACAAAAGTCTCATTGGTAGAGCGCTGCACCGGTATCGCAGAGGTCATGGGTTCAAATCCCGTACGGGCCTGAATATTTTTTTTTTGTTTTTTTTTGTTTTTTTTGTTTTTTTTTGTTTTTTTTTTTTGTTTTTGTTTTTTGTTTTTTGTTTTTTTTTTCAGGTCCTACTTACAACTACTAGTTTCAGTAGTGTTCTTAGCTGCGAGGATCTTCTAAATTCATCTTTCCACCGCGGTGCAAATATGTGAATTTTCATATATCTAAATCTTCATTCATTCGGATGTTTATTTGTACCCAATTCATTGGCCAGCTCCCAGTTGGCTTGTTAGCCCAATTGGTAGAGCACTGCACCGGTATCGCAGAGGTCATGGGTTCAAATCCCGTACGGGCCTGAAATTTTTTTTTTCAGGTCCTACTTACAACTACTAGTTTCAGTAGTGTTCTTAGCTGCGAGGATCTTCTAATTTCAACTTCAAAATTTGACAAAGTTCGTAAAGGCGCGCATGACTTGATTCCTCAGGATTAGAAACCGCTTCTCGTCTTCCGTCAGTTCGTTGTCGTCTTCCTCTTCCGTCATGTCGCGGATGTAAGCTTTGGCATAGCGTACCACTCGTCTCAAGGAATCCTCGTCCGCTCGGTGCTGCATAATGTCCATCATGTCTTCTAGGTACAAGGCTGCCCATTTGGGATTATCTTCCAGGTCTCCGTTCATGTTGTTCATTTGTTCGTCTCTCCTACCACTGAGTAACGTGTCCCTTCGAAAAAGCCTACCTTCTTGTAACCACTACAAACTCGTTACCAGTACCCTTATATAGGACTAGGGGATACTTCCCTCATCCTACACCACGTACTGAGTCCTAATATGGAGGTGCTTCCCAATATGGAGTGATGACGTAGAACTCGGTATATAAGTATAGTCTCCTTCCCAGTATTCCTCTTTTGCCTCAGTCAACATGGAAGCAGGACCACCAGACTTTGGAAGCTTCGTACAAGACGTGGATGATGAAACTCTACTAGCTGCGGCTAGGAACGAAGAAGGCGAGAATGAATTTGTAGAAGACGTGGCGGACGTCCTATTGAACGAGGTAGGTGAAGCTTTTGACCGTCAATTTTCCTATCAATCTCAACTGGGAGGCGCAGCCCTTTCCTCTTCCGCTCCTCCTGGTTCTTTCGAATTTCTTTTGGATCCCTTTGTGGATCGCAGGAGTGAACGCATGGGAGTGCGAGAGCGACACTACACCACGCGTCTGAGACAACGCGGTGCGTTCATTCCTTCCCAGCACGTACCTTCGGCTCTTACCGAAGCCCTGCATGCTGCCGTCCGTCGTCTCATCGAACAAGACCACGTCCCGGCCCAAGATCGCGTGTACCTGGGACTGTCGAGTAATCGACTATCCCACGCTTACAATTATCGCGGTCTGACGGTCGACGAATGGCTTCGAGGTGGGGCGCGGGTGGACGCCCTTCTGCAACAAATGAGCGCCATGCTCAACTCCAACGAACAGTTCGAAATGGATGATTCCTTCCAACTCTCCTTCACGCACGTGCGCGCGCCTCCGTCGGGTTCCGGTCGCAAACGCAAGTTGAAACCCGGCCATTCCGCCTTGACGTCCTTCAAGAAAAAGAAGCTGTCCGTGCTCCTCATTAAGAACGGAGACGAGCTTTGTTGCGCCAGAGCCATCGTCACGGCCAAAGCCAGACTTGATCAACACCCCAACTGGGACGGGTTCAAAAGAGGTAGAAGGATCCAAGCAGAACATGCAGTAGACCTTCATCACGAAACGAGAGTTCCCCGAGGTCCGTGTGGGTACGACGAACTCCGAGCCTTCTCTCTTGCTCCTTCTCTCTACGACTATCAAATTCTTCTCTGCGATGCCACGCGCGGGTATGTCGTGACGTCGTTTGGCCCACCTTCACAAAAGCAGCTCGTCCTCCTCTACGACGACGGCCATTACGACGTCATCACTTCTCTACCCGGATTCTTTGGCACCTCCTACTTCTGCGCGAGGTGTCTCAAACCCTACGACAACCAAGGTCACCACGCCTGCGACAACAACCCGGACCACTGCAGTGCCTGTCTCCAGACTGGATGTCCGGATTACACCGAGGCCCGATGCCGAAGTCTTCCGGCGATGCAGACCTGCGATTCATGTAGACGGACGTTCTATGGGACAGCGTGTCTCACCAATCACGTGTCTAAGACACAGAGTGGGAAGACCGCGGATCACCAGCAACTGAGCGTCTGTACGAGTCGTAGGAAGTGCGGCAACTGTCGCAAACTCCTTGTGGGTCGCAAACAGCAACAAGAACACCGGTGTGGCTACGTCACGTGTCCTTCGTGTCACCATTACGTCGAAGCCTTGTCGCATCGGTGCTTCATTCAAGTGGCTAAAACTCCCGAGGAAGAACGGGCGGAACGTCGCGCCAAACGAAGACCTGGTCGCCTTCTGCGTGGTGCTGCTGCCGGCTTGGCCACCGTGCACTCCAACGAGGACGATGTGCCCTCCACTTCTCTTCTTCCTTCACCTCCTGCGGATGGTGTCGACCTCAATGACGAAAAACCTCCGTTACACGTATTCTTCGACGTGGAGGCCATGCAGGACACGGGACGTCACGTTCCGAATCTTGTCGTGGCCGAAACCGAGAACGACGAGCGTCCAGTCCGCTTCCGGGGAGACTCGTGCATGCGTGACTTCTTGGAGTGGCTGGACACGTTGACGGAGGAGGACAGCCGAGAGGTCAAGGTGTTGGCCCACAACTTCCAAGGGTACGACGGTTACTTTGTCGTCGAAGAATACCATCGTCAACACCGCATCGTCCAGCAGTTGAGGAACGGTGCCAAGCTGTTGCAGGTCACCTTTGATCGCATCACCTTTATAGATTCTCTCTCCTTCTTCCAAATGCCGCTCTCGGCCTTTCCCAAGACGTTCGGTCTCACCGAACTCAAGAAGGGGTATTTTCCGCATCTCTTCAACACCCTTTCTAATCAATCCTACGTCGGTCGCATTCCTGACACTTCCTACTTCATGCCAGACATCATGTCTGTATCTGCGCGACGGGACTTTGAGGCGTGGCATACTCGACAACGTTTGGCCAACGTCATCTACGACTTCCAAAAGGAGTTGACTGAATACTGCGAGTCTGACGTCAAACTCCTCAAGCAGGGGTGTCTCTCCTTCAAGTCCGTATTCGAGCCTCTGGCTCGCTTCAATCCCTTTTCCCACATCACCATCGCCTCTGCTTGCAACCGGGATCTCCGTCAGAACCGCATGGAAGCTGACACGATCGCCAACGAACCGCTCCACGGGTGGCGCTTGAACACCAATCATTCTCGCGTCGCCCTGGAATGGCTCCACTGGCAACAGCACCAGTTACCGGATGAAGACGATTACATCCGACATGCGGGCAATTCTGGCGAGTACCGGATTCCCCATTCCCGGTACACGGTAGACGGATACCATGAGAAAACCAACACTGTCTACGAGTTCCAAGGCTGCTTTTGGCATGGTTGTCCGGTCTGCTATTCCAATCGCACCGAATCCCATCGCCGCCTCGACGATAGGTGCTTTGACGACGTGTACCGTTGCACGCAGGTCAAACTCGACTTACTGCGTAATCGAGGTTTCAGGGTAGTCGAAATTTGGGAGTGTCAATGGGAAAAACTGAAACGAGAACGCGAAGATGTTTGCGCGTTCGTTGATGCCCTAAATCTCTCGGCCCCTCTAAATCCTCGGGATGCGTTCTTCGGAGGTCGTACGAACGCCTTACGACTCTACCACAAGGTAGACGAGACTCGCGGGGAAAAGATTCGTTACTTCGATTTCATGTCTCTGTACCCGTGGGTCAACAAGAACGGTAAGTACCCTCTGGGACATCCCGAGATCATCTCTCAACCCGGTCATACAGACCTTTCTCGTTATTTCGGCTTAGCAAAATGCACGGTGCTTCCACCCCACGGTCTCTTCCATCCCGTGCTACCTTACCGTCACGCTGGCAAACTCACCTTTCCGCTCTGTGCCTCCTGCGTGGTCGAGGAAATGTCCAAACCCTTTCTGGAGCGTACTCCCGTCTGTACTCACACGGATTCGGAACGCCAACTCGTAGGGACCTGGTGCACACCAGAACTCCTCAAGGCTATTGAGAAGGGATACACAGTCGTCTGTGTACACGAAGTGTGGCATTTCCCAACCACTCGCAGAGGGCTCTTCAAAGACTACGTAAACACGTGGCTCAAGATCAAGGAAGAGGCCAGCGGGTGGCCGAGTCACGTGGGCGACGATCCCCTGAAACGTCAACGACACTTGGCTGATTACAGAGACAAAGAGGGGATCGAATTGGACCCGGAAAAGATCGAGAAAAATCCCGGACTGCGTACGCTGGCCAAGATGATGTTAAACTCCATGTGGGGTAAATTTGGTCAGCGTACCAACAAGACACAAGTCCGGGAATTTGATGACCCCAAAAAATTTTCCACATTCTGTAATAGTGACACCGTCAATATCAAGTACGTTGGTATACAGTCAGATGATCGGGTGGAAGTACAATACACTTTAGAAGAGGAAGACGAATCCATCTCGCCAAACCTGAATATATTCGTGGCCTGTTTCACGACCTGTTGGGCTCGTCTAAAGCTCTATGACGCTCTCGACATCTTACAAGAGCGAGTACTCTACAAAGACACGGACTCAGTCGTGTTCCTTTCTGCCCAGGGAATGCCCGAACCACCACTGGGAGATTATCTGGGGGACTTTAAGGACGAGTTGCCCCCAGACGATTATATAGTGGAATTTGCCTCTGGAGGTCCAAAAAACTACGGGTATAAGACCCATAAAGGTAAAGAGGACTGTAAAGTTCGGGGCATCACGCTTAATAGTCTGGGGCAGAAACATGTCAATTTTGAAATCCTAAAAAATAACGTGCTAGAAGACTTAACTTCCCCACTGGATTCTGGCGAGGCGCGCGTCACCGCCGTACCCATACCATACAAAATCGTGAGGAACGCCCAAGAATACCAATTGTCCACCACGGCCCAACAAAAAAAATACAAATTGGTATACAACAAGCGCGTGGTGAATCCTCACACGTTCCAAACCTTCCCGTATGGGTATGAGCAGTGGACGGAAGAGGACGCGCACGTGTCTGAACTGCTCACTTCTCTCTAATTCTTATTCTGACGGTCACCTAGCTTCATCTCACCTCTTTTACCAAAAAAAAAAACAAAAAAAAAAAAACAAAAAAACAAAAAAACAAAAAAAATTGTAAATAGTGTAAATAGTCCCAGCGACAATGAGTCGAGATGACTACTCGATGATACCCACCCGCATCTTTCGTAGCAATCAGGGAATCAAAACACAAGTCGAAGGTAACCAACCCCTCGAGGCGTGCCCCATTGTCACGGGAGATACGGGTTTAATGCTCTCACACGAGAGGGGGACTGGGAAGTCATTTTTAAGAACTACGCATGCGCATTTTTTTAAGTTACCACATGGATCGGAAAGATCGAAACGTGACATATATATATTCATTCGAACCTAATCCACTTTTAGGTTGTCAGGGTGATAATGATGACGTCATAGGATCAAAAAGTCAATACTCCTCACTAGAATTGATGACGTCATAGGTCAGGTTGTTATGGTGATAATGATGACGTCATAGGATCAAAAAGTCAATACTCCTCACAGAACTGATGACGTCATAGGTCAGGTTGTTATGGTGATAGGGATGACGTCATAGGATCAAAAAGTCAATTCTCCTCACTAGAATTGATGACGTCATCATTTACGTCATAGGTCAGGTTGGGAGAATTCGAAAAAATCAGCCCTGAGTGAGCGGATACCACTACTGCTAACTTTTTGATCTGCCAACTAGAAAACTTCAATGTTTGTACAATGATAACATAAGGTCAATCTAAAACAGAAATGCAACGGGGGTATTTCTAAAGAGCAATTGGAGGCTTTTTTAAAGAGTTTCCAATCACCATTAACGTTACAACATATCAGGCCACAAGAAATGGCAGGACTGATATGGTCTAAATAATAGCAACAAACATAATAACTTAAAAGTTAACACGAGTAGAATGAAGGTCAAAGTTTATTTTTAAGTGATGAGTTGCGCGAAATTTGAACAAAATGCCATGAAAGACAAAAGCAGTTTGTCATCAGACTGGAAAGGAAAAAGAAAGAAAAACCTTTGATGTTAAAATTTGGATGGTGGCTGTTGATGGAACAATTTTTATTAAACTGTTTCAAGCAAAACCGTTTAAAAGGATTTCAAAGTGATGACAGCAAGAAGTAGGAGTATCTCAAGTGCACAGTTTAATTTTGTTCAGTACTCAAACCTTTTCCTCAGGTAATTTCTATATAAAACTTCCCCCCCCCCCCAAAAAAAAAAAACAAAAACAGGAAAGCTAATAGAAATGCAAACAGAGTACTGAAAAAAAGTGAAATGAATGAAAAAACAACGTCAGACTAATAACCCAGTTACAACATCCAGAGTTTGGTGAGAGACACTTTGTTTAAAAACCCAGGAGGATGCAGAGAAAATATGGGAGTTTTGACAACTTTGGGAATGGGATTTAAGATAGGCCTGAGATAACAACATGAACAGACAAGGCAGCCATCACAAAATGGTAAACATAGCGATCTTGTAGATAGCCTGCAGAAGTGGCGTATTTTTTAAATTTTTTTTGTTTACGTTTTTCAAATGAACGGAGGCAAGTGCGAGACGAGCACGAATTAGTAGTGGGAATCACGAATGAGGGAGGAGCGCGAAATAAAAGAACATCCGGAGCCACGCTATTGTGCAAGTTGTTTCTCCGTTCATATGTGAACGCAACAACGACGTTGTTTACTCGTGATGATGTGATCATCGAATCAGTTCAACAACAGCGTGGCGGTCGTATCATGCTCAATGGACGAAGCTATTCGAGAAGCCCTTCGTTTATTTCCGAACGAACCAACTGAAATGGAAAATCAAAGGAACCGCATCAATGGTATACACAGAGTTAAATGATTTTAATGTGTATAACCTTCCAGCTTTCAAAAAATTTCAACTTTGTATCGTAACTTTTCACCCTATTTATTTCTTTGTACTTTAGAGGCACTCAAAAGTTGTTTAATTGCGTGTTTTTTTTAGTAGGCACGTGTGTAGCTTGCTATCCAATGTGCATAATTGCATAAACTACAATTTTACTTCATTTACCACATTGCATGTAGCATGTATTGTTGTTTGGATGACATTGAATACTCAGGCTTATGTTGTTCTTGCAAATACGGATATCCAGTCCACACAGGGAAATATATGACAAACACTAGATACAGATAGGCGTCGTTTACTCGGTAGGAATCTAGTAAAGCAAGGATCCTCCTGATGAGGCCTGAAATTATTGGGCACCCTCCTCTTTTAATCCGTGTTTTATTTTGACCTCTACTCTTGAATATTAAAGACAGGTAGATTTAGAGTGGCTTTTTTGTATTTCGACAAGTGAAGTTTAAATCGATTGGCATCCACGGGATGATCACGGGGAGAACATATGTGCAAAATTAAAACAAGAGAGCTGTGCAGACCATGTTCTGCTTTACATCTTGCTCTGGATATTTGTAAAAATAATCCAGTCATTTTCACTGTCACAGTGACTCTTAGAAACCACTGTGCCTGTAGAGGATGATTGGCATTTCTCTCGGCTGAGAATGAAAATCGACAACTGGAAGATTTGCGACCAGTCGATTTTGGCCCTTTACCTGAAAGACTTCTTCTTTCAGTAAGGACAAAGTCAATAAATGACAATTTCGTAAATTGAAAATTACGACCATTGTTGTTTTTGTAATCACAATTCAACGCATTTTTCCATCTTAAGAGTGAGCGCCAACGCACTATAAGATTGTTATTCGTAGATTGACGACTAAGTTTTCATTCATTGATGAAGTCGGCTTTTCTTCTCAGTAAAGGGCTACTGTGTTTATATGATTAACAAAATCATACATGGTTGCTTATAGATATGGAATTTCTCCTCTCGTGTTCAAATCGACATCTCACTCGCTCGCTGCGCTCAAATTATCATATTTACGCGCGACCATGTATTATTCTCTATATAGCACATGTGTGTAAAATTGGAATTTCGAAGTTTATAAAAGCCGTGGGAAGTCATCTCTCAAAGAAGCATATTTTGTGGAGTACAATGAGTTTACGCCCGTTTTGCTATCGATAGCGAGTTTGCAACGTTCAAGTTCGTTACAAGTTAGCTGCACACCCCACATATGCTGAGTTCACTACATCAACTAACCAAATTCCCTTCTACACAAAAAGCCAATGAGCAATCTCTAGATTTGAGAATAAAACTCTACAGTCACCATTGAGAAGTTCTGTAAAAGTGAATTAAGAGCTGTGTAAAATAAACTAACAAAAGATCCACTTTTAGGCTTTTCTAAATCTATATGTATTATTTACGACTGAAAGATCAAACAGAAAATAAAGGACGTGGTTTATTTTTTTTCCTGTGAACTGCCATTTACAAGTTTTTGTCCTCATTGACAATTATGTCTGTCTGTCCTCATTTAATTATGATTTTGTGCCAGTTCAGTCTTGTTTCCCGATTTTCTTAATCTTGATATGATCATTCTTCGAGCGCGATGAATTTTCAACATGAGTACTGGAAGCTGCGATAAACGCGTTTGATACGATCATTCTCCAAAATCATTCAAGTTTCCATGACGAGATAAAAAGTATAATAAGAAGCCGTAAAATAAAAAAAAGGTTTTCTTTCAAAGCAAAACCACGAACCACAGCAGGACCAAGGAACACACCAACGCAATCATAAGGAACAAAACACGCGAGTGGAATGAAACGCCTGATGACTCAAGAAAGCTGCAATAATACGAGAAAAAGTTAGAATGTAGTTTGTACACATACTATACTGCAATATTTAAAACAAAATCAGTTAATCACAAACGAATTGATAAAGTTGTCTTGAAGATGGTTGTTTGCCGCCCAAAGCTTCCAAGGCTAGTTTATTTATGATAGATGATGGCAGCAAAATTTCATTCATCTCCGAGTACTTTTAATTCATGTCATCGGCTACTTCTTTATGCAACCAAGGAATTTATGCATAGCCAGCGAACAATTACAGTTACGCTTCATAAATGGGGCTTAACAAATATTCGGCTTGTGATGGTGCCTAAGAAAGTGTTGCTGGAAAAGCTTATAATTTACTCATCCTATGTCATTCTTTTTTATCTCAACATATTCCATGCTATCTTACTCTACCCCATTTTATTCTATCCTGTTCTGTTGTAACATCCCATTTTATTCCAACCCATCCTATTCTATTTAATAAAATCAATCACTGACCTGGTTGACAAGTGAGGTTCAGGCCCATAGAAAAGCCCTTCTTGCACATACACTTTCCATTCTGACAATATGAATTTACTTCGCATTCTGGATGACAAATTTCTGAGGACAGTAATGATACGTATCTATGGTGATGTTGTTTCCTTACCGTAAGCACTAATTATTTGGATAGGAACCAACATGCATCTATCAGCTTAGATATAGTTACCTCAGCTCTATGGATCTAGATTAAATTGACTTTAAAACATTACCTGAACAAGTTCCGTCCGACGCCTTTCTATAACCACCTTCACAGAGACATTCATAACTGCCATTTTGGTTTTTACACCTTGAGAAAGCTGGGCAGTCGTATGTTTTTTCCTGGCATTCATCAATTTCTATGCAAAACAGAAAGGACACATCACCTTCCATTCCTTTGTGTTCACGATTGATTCGGCATAAACAACTCAGTCGAGAAGACCTCTAAGAGATGATTCCCAATTTTGGGGACATGGCTATGTCGGTTGAATGGAATCAGCAATTTAAGTGTCCCCGCAATGGAAAGGGTCTGGATGAGAGAAACCCCATTTTACGCTGACATGAAGAAGGTCTCAATGCTTTGTGTAATCGTACCACAAGGTGAGTGGTATGATAAAGAAAGGATTTTATCATTTTGATAATTTTAATAATTATCTTTGACATCAATTTGAAATTTTGACCGCCCTATTATTGCCTCGTACGTATGAACGCCAGACCTCATACGACATTTGAGCAGCATGCGTTTACATTCGGCTGTCATTGCCTGAAAATCGGCCTCTAGTGGCCAAAATACAGTAGTATAATAATACAAAGTATGAAGTTATCAACTGCTTGACCAAATCCAACCTTTAGGATAGCGTATTTCTGAAAAATGTTGCGATGGCGATCGGCCACGAATTTTGGCTCTCCGCTTTCTGCCTCCTTGGATTCGCTATAAACCGCGTCGGCGTGCCTGAAACCAGCCTACAATCCGCTTAAGATAATGTCCCTTAAGTAGTAGTCCTTGCTGGAGCTCGAATTGATCCAAGCGGTATAAAATGGATTTGTTTACATCCCGAAACCAAGATTTGAAAGATCTCGTAATCGAGTCTCGTATTTGCATACAAGAGTGGAAGGACGTCCAAAGGGTATCCCAGGATGGAAAGCTTGCTAAATCTCCACTGATAATTAACGCGCCTTTTATTTCTGGTATGTGGGATGCCTATGTTATGGAGCATAATCACCAAAACATCACCTTATTTTTTTTTACTTTGAGAATGGGACAAGAGCCTCTGGTCGATGTATAAAGCGACGAAAAATACGTTTTTCTAAGACACGCATCGCTTATTACAGTAACTCTGTGGCTACCCTAGCACTCCTGCTAAGCGGTGATGTGGCAAAAAACCCCGGACCTGGCCAGGAAAAAGCGACAAATACCAAAACTATAACATCCAGTTCGAAAACAACACCAGCCAAATGTGACCTCTGGGAGAAAACAATTAGACGCAATCAAAAGAACATTTTAGGTGTTAATTGTATCGGATGCTTTCACTGGGAATGTGTTAACTGGAAACCAATGGTCAGTGACTGATTGTGCGATAATTGCGTAAGAATGGCTTTGCCTCTTTACAAATGTCCTGATGCTGAGCTACTCGACGACACCACAGAATTCACTCGGGATGCTGCATTATCAAGTCCATCTGATTATGCTCACCCTCTTCGTAATAAAAACTCACATTTCAAGATTATGCATCTTAATACAAAAGCCTTAGCGTCCACTTTTAACGAGTTTCCACTAACTGTCAACATTTTTCCGCAGTAAGATATTATCGCCTTCAGCGAAGCCTGGTTAAGAGACCAGCCACAGTTACTACAATACGTATCGGTACCTGACTTTACAACTAAGTTTAGAAACAGGCAAGGCTTGAAAGGAGGAGGTTTCGGCGCCTACATCAAAGACAATATAATATAAGCGCCGACGCGACATAGAGCACTCCTTTCCAGAGATGGAACACCTCTGGGTAGAGATTCTCGGCCGTAACAAGTACAGCAAAGCGTTGGTGAGCGTTATTTATAATTCTGAACGTATTTTAAATCCATCTAGCTGGTTAGATAGCCTCGAGAGTTTGCTTGGTCATCTCACAGTGTCATGGGATGGCATGCTAATCCTTACTGGTGATGTCAATATAATAAAGGTACCAGACCATCCTTGACGTCTTTGGATTAACGCAAGTAGTGACGCATCCGATAAGAACTACAAAGACAACGAAAACTCTTATAGATCACCTCACGAACTACCCACAGAAGGTTACGGACACAGGTGTAGTGCCTTGTTCCATAATAAGTGATCACGACGCCATCTATGCTTGCATTAAGCGGCTTTAACACATACGGGGTATGAAAAACTTCAAAGAGGAGTCTTTTGTAGAGGATTTCTCTACGCTTCCCATGTCCATCATATCATGTTCGGACGATCCAGACGAACAATTAGAGAGCCTTAACTCCCTGATTCTAGAATGCATAGAAAGACACGCCCCGTTAAAAAGGATACGTGTTACTAGGCCACCAGCGCCTTGGATGAAATGTCCTTACATTAAAGACCTAGGAGAGAGACACTGCAGATACGAGGCCCACAATACCCCTTCTGATACAAATTTGGACTACTTTCGTTCAGTACTGAAAGCTGCTATCCGAACTTCCCGTAAAGCTTTTATTGAGAAGGTGCTTTACTCAAACAAGTCAAGTGAAGTTTGGAAGGTCATCCACAGAATTCTTAAGCCTAGCCCAAAGCCTTTGCGCTTCAACCCTGATACGTTGAATGGTCATTTCGCGTCTACAGCGCAAAGAACTCTTAATGTAAATGCGACTCCCTACGTTGAGCTGACTGAACTGATCGAAAATCTCTCCGATGATTCGGATTACCATACTCTATTCAACAATTGTCCTGTTTCTAGAGAAGAGGTATTCAAAGCGATTAAAACCTTAAGGTCCGATTGTTCCACGGGAGCTGATCAGATTCTAACTACATTAATAAAGCTTGTGGCTGACCACTTGGCGGGCCCTCTTACTGGGATCATTAACGGTTGTATAACTAAAGCACAATTCCTAGAGCTTTGGAAGATCACCAAAGTGTCGCCCATACCCAAGGTAGACAACCCAACAATTAATGACGAACTAAGACCAATCTCGATGTTACCGGTGTTGTCTAAGGTGTGCGAAAGGTTGGTCGGCCGGTAGATGTCGGAGTTCGCAAATAGCGCCTCTCTTCTTCATGATAACATTTTCAGTTTCCGTAAAGGGCACTCTACCATTACTGCCCTTCTTGGAATAAGAGATTATATAAAACGCGCTAGGAAAAGGAAAGAGATCGTCTTGATGGTTCTCTCCCATTCTTCTAAGGCTTTTAATACGGTTTGTTTCAAGACGACGTTAAAGAAATTCTACAAACTCGGCTTCTCCTAAAACTATTTAAAATGGCTCCTTAGCTATTTATCTGATCGAACACAATTTGTACAAATTGATGACACTAAATCACACTTCAAATCACAGTTTGGAATACCTCAAGGATCGATTCTTGGTTCGATGATCTTTAATTTATGTGTATCAGACCTCCGAGAAATCCTAGATCTATCCACATCTTGTTCTCAATACGCTGATGACCCATCCCTCTACACTCACTGTGCAGTAATGGGATTGGAATCAACGACGTGTGATTTAAACGAATTCCTTACCAAACTCGGATCATGGTCTAAGGACTCTAAACTTGCCTTGAACCCTAATAAGACCAACTTCATGGTTCTCTCCACCCATCAAATGTCAACCCACCACAAATTAGCAGATCGTGCACTTAATCTCACTTTCGGAGACAGCTCTCAGACATTTTGTAATACCCAATTTTATGTTTGTATAACAGATGTAGAGCCATTTTACCCATGGAAATGCTGTTAATAAACGGTTATTATTATTATTATTATTAATATTATTATTATGTAGACCTGAGTTGTTCTTATGCACAATTCTAAATTGTTATTTCTTTTAAACGCAGTTAACAATTTAAAATTCGTATCCTCTACCTTATTATTACCTGCGCAATGCATTTTGTCTAAACGATATCCTTCGTGGCAGCTACAGGTGTACGATCCAAATGTGTTTGCACAAATCATATCGCACGGACGACCAATCTCGCATTCATCATAATCTGCAAGAGACAAGAGATGGACTATATACTAGAGAAATCACCCTCAAAACCTCTACAACCACGTGCTTTATCACAAATACTTATGGACGTAGAGCATACCTTACTTAGTACGAAACTACAAAGACGTCCTTGGGGTCAGAACAAGAGAGAGGAAAATGCATATTTATAACTTTGATAATAACTAGGATAACAATATTAATGACAACAATATTGATAAAGACCATAGTAACATGGCCTCTCTGTTAGAAAGAAAAGAATTTTCAAAGCTTATGATTTGTGCCTTGTATTATCCATGCATGGATATTTTGGAAAAAATGTTTGTGTGGTCTCCATGTACTATTTAAGATTTTTGTTGTTCTTTTTATAAGTGTAAGTCCAACTGGGTTGTTTTCGGAACCTAATGTGCTTTATTTTGCGAAAATCTCGGAAATATATCGGCATGTTAGGCAATCAGAAAGAAATTTTCAGCTCCTTTTCTACAAAATTCTCTCTCTGCAGCAGGAATCTGAAAGGATAACATATGAAATATATCAAACATCGTTTAATTCAAGCAGGAGTTCGAATATTCATTATTACTTACCAGAACAATTCTTTCCATCGTTCATATTACTCTTGAAGCCCACTTCACAGTTGCAGTGATAAGATCCCACAGTGTTTGTACAAACGGAGTTGAGGCCGCAGATATTTTTGTCCTCGTTGCACTCATTTATATCTTTAGGATGAAGAAGGATGACACATACCGTATTTACTTGGCTTTAAGCCGATCCCGGCTGCAAGCCGAGATCCCAAACTTCCAATTTGTAAACTCAGCGGCACCATCACGAAAAATTAAACCAAAACATTCGCTATAAGCCGAGCTCTATTTTAGAACACAATGTTCACAAAAGAAACACTGATTGTCATGAACATCTAGACAGTGAAGACGACGAGAGGTAAGAACAGACCGCTCCAACTACAAACAAACGGCTCCTTTAGGAGCCACCACAAAACAAAAAAGTTTATGACCAACATACTTTACCCTAAGTTTATTTTATTTATTTTCACTCGGCTTATACGCGAACACGTGCCCATTTATCATTGTTCTAATAAGTCGAAAAAGTTTTGTTTTAGGAAAAATCTCGGCTATAAGCCAAACCCCCTTCTATAGCTCAGATTTTTTACTGAATATTAGCGTGAATTTGCGCGGCTTATAGCCAAATAAATACGGTAATTATTTTGTATTTATTAACATGCAATTCTCCCTTGTTGATGGGCTTTTATTTAACTGGAAGCGAAAAGGCGTTTAATGGCTGGGCACTGAAATATGTATCATACAAGATGATTCTGTGTGACCTCAAGACTTTTAAAACTAAATCATTACACTAAGATGTAATTGTGATGTAACAGATACTCAGTTTGACTCAGTTTGACATTTCTTGTGTATAATACCTTTCCAACTTAACATTTGTCTTTCATATGATAACCTTGTTTACAATCACACAGGTGCGAAACTCCAAAGTCTTTGCAAACTCCATTCTCCATGCACTCTTTGTCATTTTATATCTAAAAGTAAGACTTAATGAATAGCCCCCATGTTGGACAAATTTGGTGTAAGCTGTAACGAAACGTCTCGCATTGCCCGCTAATCTAACTGATTGCAACATCCATATCATGGTGGTTCATTTCACTGGTGATCTTAAAGCTTGACAGTCTCATTAACACTTCTTGAAAAATAATAATGTTCTTACCGATGCACTTGATGTCTATGGCGGTAGCCTTACTTCCCTTGTCTGCCTCATATCCCACAACACACTTGCAAATGTATCTTCCTATCTGGTTGACGCATGTGGTGTCCTTACTGCATTCGTTCAATTTTGGATTACTGCATTCATCCTTGTCTGAAAATTGTTCAGAAAAGAATACGAGATATAGGATAGCAAAATTATTAGCTCATAGCACGAGTTCAACTAAAGCTGTACACTAAAGCACAAACTATGTTCACTTTCACATCCATTTTGTTTTTTTTGGGAATAATTTGAGACATGTTAGACAGCTAAAGCAAATAAAGGATTTCGCGTCTTGGAAACTGAGTTGATTCCAAATATGGCTAAAACATGTGCGATTTTCTCTCTTTCTGCATAATAATAATAATAACTACGATAATAATAATAATGACAACAATATTGATCATGACCATAGTAACATGGCCTTTCTATCAAAGGAAAAAAAGACTTTCCAAAGCAGGAGGATTTGTATTGAGAGAAAACGCTTTTTCCTCTAGTAACGCTTACATGATTTTCATTCAAATTGTTGCCTATGTTTTGTAGCTGCTATAACATTGTAACTGCTATAAAAATTTTCCCTTCCCGTCTTGCAAGATGATCAATATTATGTACTTATTTACCTACAAATAGTCATGGAAAATGTATTTCTTCTGAACGAGAAAGCATGAAATTGTTAAGGTTTCAAATGGTCATAAAACCTTCAGCTTCACTGACATTCGTCTGAAAATCTGTATTCTGGCAGAATGAATCCTGATCCTCATATTTCTTGAAATCATGAAATTCCATGGGAAAGAATACCGATTGTTAATCACATGACCATGTGAAGGCTTAGTTCAACTGATAAAGTGGTTTCAAAGTAGTTTGTTGTCGTTTTACCTCGACATGTTTGAAGTTTTCCTTTGGCATCACTCACAGCTTCGTAACCATCCCTGCACGAGCACTCATATGATCCAGCGGTGTTCTTACAATGATAGTTCTTCACGTGCCTCTCATGATTACATGCATTTTTAGAAGCGCATTCGTCGATGTCTAAGAATTTTAAAACGGAAAACTACTGAAGTTAGAAAAAAAAATTGCAGCTATTGAAGCTGTTTATAAAAATTAATAAGGTTTCTTTAAAAGACTCTGGGCATTTCAAGTATGTTGCCCAACCCCTCCCTCCTCAGTTGTATTGAATGAGTGTGTCTAACTGTTTATGGTATATGAGTATATACGTCATGTCTTTTATGGCGTCGTGCACGCTATTATGGTTAACAAGCATTCATCGAAGTGGAGCCAAATATTCATATTAGATTTGTAGCAAAAATACCGAATTTGGTCAGAAATTTAACTTCTGACAGGCGATTTTATCTCGTCGTCTGCCCGAAGGTAAATAGTTCTTGCTAATCACCTCAGAACAAGCCAGCAAACCCACGCGAAAAGCACTATTCACCCGTGTGGAATATACTAACAACAACTCCGGTGATCAGAGGAGTGCGCGCGCTCTGATTGGTCGAAGATTGAGTCATATCTCGCTATAATTGCTTCGCGTAAGGTGATTATGTCAAAATTGCTATCTCGTGTTTTGTCAATGGAGGTGACATACGTAATAGAAAGGAAATACACACCTAAAAAACGAAAAAAATACTAAAACATTTGGCGCTACACGTTACAAAAGAAAGATATGTAGTTTTTGGCTGATGGAATAAAATGAACCTGTTAAATTCTAAGAAAAACTGAATTCAGAACTATTGTGGCACAATTTATAATTTTCAATTTACATCACGAATTTACAACATAATTCAATAGCACCTTATTTAGAAATTATACTAAAGCACCTATTCGTCTGAGGCTTAGTGAAGATTGTTGAATAATCTCCTTGACTTTGTTTCGGGAATCATTCAACAAAATTCACTTCGCTTCGGCAAATAAATGTTAAATATTTGCAATCTACTAAATCGAGACTGAGCGAGCAGTCACTGCGAGGAGCTGATACGAAAAACGTTTTCATAAATTAAAATATCGCGTTTGAAACAAACAAAATATTTCTGATATTCAGTCATAGTGAAGAATTCAAATCATCAGAGCAAAACAAATATCCTCTTATTGCTTCACATACCTTTGCATTTCTTATACCGCCCTGTTATTTGGAATCCACTCGGACAAATACACGAATGACTTTTTTTCCCATTCACGCATTTGTAATTGTCGCCACAAATATAAGGCTTTTTACAGACATCAACAACTAGAAAACGTAAAAAAAAAACTCTAAAGGCATAGCATGGGAATACTGATTTATATTTTCGTGATAAAGGACATTTCTAGCAGTATTAAAAGCTTGCGTTGCTGGCGGTTTTTTGGGTGCTTGATGAAACTCCAGGCCTAGGTGCTCAGATAAAGTGGAGAAGATGTTTGAGTGGAGAAACTTATTTTTCCGTTCCAAGACTCTCGTGGCCTCGCCGCCTAACGCGTCAAAACTCTCACAAAATGGCTATTTATTGAACCAACACTGATATGCCATAACCAGACCCCTCCTGAAAGAACAACTAAAGCCCAAAAATTCAAGAAAAATTATTCCATAAATAGCTCTGCATCAAACGGCGCTCAAGTAAAGGTACAACTTTTAACACCAATCATCAAAATTGCTTTGATATGTATATCATTACCTAACAACGGGCCATTGTAAATTTCCACCTCACGGAACTGGAGTTTGGCGGGAAATTTTTCAAGAAAGAGGCTGACAATCCTCTTTCTGGTGTCCTTTGAAAGAATTATAGTCTGGACAGGTTCTGCTGTTGGAGAATCCAGACTGCCAACTTTAGCTCCATCTCCTGTCAATGTGGAAATACCAAAGATTCATTCACAAGAAGAATTCGTCAGAGGGCATGTGGCGAGGGTGCTCTGACTTTTTCGTCGTGAAGAATAAGATATCAAGTTGCTCTGAGAGAGGGGTCTGACACACGTATTCGATAACTTGCCTAGAACTTTTAAACCTTTGAGGTCAGCCGGTTTGTAGCCTGTCGCTGTCACAATTCGCACCAAATGAACTTTGCATACTGCTATCAAGTCTACACGCCACCACAGTGGAACATGATCTTCGTTGATAGAGAACGATTTGTCTGCGACGAAAGAAAGAATTAGACGAACAAGGTTAGTAAATACTGAACAAGCAAATAACTTATTATGATAGAAAGTCTGTAAATAAATGCACATTTGCGTACAAAACAATACAATACCTATTTTCTGATCACAGCCTCTGTATGCATTGTCGTTATCTTGAGATGCTTTCGCAGGACGCTTTGCAGCTAAGTTTACTGAAAATAGAATCAAAATATTACTAAGAAACAAGCGAACAAATGGTCGATCTATAAAGTAATAATACAAACTTCAGGTATTTCGCAAATTTTTCAAACGTTTGCAGTCGTGGGTATCTTGATTCATAAAGAAACATCTGTTGGAAAAAGAGTGAAAATTGCGCATTCTTACCTGTCTTTGTCTGAAAAACCTCCACTTCACAAATTTCAAAAGTGCGACGACTTTTCAAGTCGACATCCAATCTATTCCCAATAACCGGCTTCTGGCATTCAAAGTAATTTGCCGATTCTTTATATTTAGGAATTGTTGTACAGATTTCTTTCTTTCCTGAGTAACCTGTAATTTCAAAGTTGACAGCCATGGTTGATAGTAAAACAGCACAGTCAGTTATGCATTTATGTGTACAGCCAATGCTGGACTCAACACATAGCACTTACCCTGACTTAGCACAAACCGCAATAAGAACCGCTTCTTTTGAACACTCTATATACCCAGACAGACATACATATTTATTTATAACTTAGAATACAGACAAATATTTCTTATGCGAACACCCAAAGAACTCTCGTCGTGGTCGGCTTAATACAAGCCCCATTGTATTATTATACAATTATATTTTGTCCAGAAAATCATTAGAGTGTCACAGAACACCCACGTGACTATCAGTAGTCTTAGTCCACTTAATTCAACCTTTGGTACGCCGTAAACTATCGACCCACTATCAGGTGCTTCACGATCATTGGGGTGTTATAGAACACTCACGGGACTATCACCGGTCGTGGCTCACTTCAATACAAGCTTTAGTACACCGTAAACGATAAGGTCCTCATGATCATTGGGGTCTTACAGAAAAACCACAGTCTTGCTAGTTAGGGTCCCTCTAATTCAAGTTTTAGCGCACAGTACACTATTGAGTCCCAATACTCCTGGCCTGAGTCCTTTCTGCTCACGGAAACGTTCAAGACAATTCAGTAAAAAGCCGTGCGTAAGTAAAAACGTTAGTAAAGACAAAAAGTAGTCTGAACCTGGCAATGTAACCAAAGACCCACACGGAAACGCGATTGATAGAATGAGTCATAATTTCAGAATAACATCTGGCTGAACTCACCAACTGTTATTTCAGAACCTCCAAGACTCGTTGAACGACCATGTGATATAAATACCACCGCTACGCGGATATTATTTCCCAGGTCCAGAGACCACACAGTTCCTGTTGTCCTAAAACATGACTGGAGATCTCCATCGTTCATGAGAGACTTTTTGAGTTTAGATGCAGGTTGCAAAGCAACGTTCGCTGTTAAAATTCAATAAAAGCATGGTCAAAAAGCCTTGGATAATCAGCTTCTATATTTTAATCTGGGATCCCAAATACTAAAAACAATTCAGGAATCTACAATAGCGAGTTTCTGCGTCTGTAAATTACGTGGTAGTCTACCAGGCATAATAACTATACAAATTTCTGAAAGGTATTTTCTCCCCAAGGAAGATGAAACCTTGGTACGCACCCGTAGAATAAAAGAATAACTGGAACTTTTCAATTTCCATTTCGTGGTTAGGACCCTAAAATTAGCCTTCATGTCAAATTTTAGTCAAATCAGTAAGGTTAAGTGGCCGCGATTTTTCCAAAAAGTTCGAAACTTACAGACTTACAGCTCCTAAAGGTTCAAATCAAGTTTAGAAAAAAGTTTCGCCCTAAAGGAAACATTTCACAAAATTATTCCAATACTTCCAACACCGCACGACTGATGAAGATTAAGTTGCAAACTAAAAATTTGAAGGATGAATTTATGAAATAGACTTATTTGAGATTTTACATGAAGTAATAAGTGTTGCAAAATGCTGTTCTTACCATAAGAGTAAGAGTACACCTCAACCTCACATAAACTCAATATGCGAGAGTTAGTTGTTATTTTCACGGCATTTCCGAACAAGTAATCGTCACATCCGAAGCTTAACTGCTGTCCTTTCTCCAACACGCGCCGAAATGCACACTTTTTAAAGTGACTCAACTTTCCTTTTATTTCACCTGAATGATACAAAAGAATGAAATAAACTTTAAATCAAGTTTGGAAAAGAAGGTAATCGCAATTAATGAATGGAAATGCAACACGAATGGTAGGAAAAGCAAACAAATCAACGAGCCCCGGAGGATATACACTCAATCCAACACAAATTCATCCTTAATAGGGATGCTGGACTTATGTACAGCCTTCGCTCTAGAAGTAAGAGTCATATTGTTTTTTCGTACTCAAGTCCGTTTACATCCTGTATATCTTTTATGACCGTCACTCTCCTGGATCAGTCCCCATCACAGATACATCTTCAAAAGGGTTGATAAATGAGGCTTAATACGAAATAACTTTACTGTTAGATTTATCCGTAACTTGCAGTATTTTCATACCTACGGACACTATGAGACGATCCAAAGGAAATTTCGGGGAAGCAGCAACACGGACATAAGACACTGGCCTATAGTCGTCCAGATGCACAATGAGCCAAGGTTTATATTCATTTAGTGAAAGGAAGCATGTTTTTAAGTTGCTATCCACTACAAACCGGCCAAAAGCGAGAACCTCTTTACAGCCCACGTCTTTCTTGCAACCGTCAAAGTTGTCAGTCGAAGACGCAGTTACTTTCATTGCTGAGGCAAGATTCTGGCCGCTGTGTTGCAACTGAAAGCGCGCTGATGAAAGAACCAATACAAAAAGTATGTGTATATTGTTTAAGTCAACCTTTGATGAACAGAAAGTAAAAACAGTGATTAGATCTGTAAATTTGGTTCACCCTTCAAAGCACTGGAGGCAACTCTCTCCCACAAAAATTGACACAGTCTATTAATTTTTGTGTAATTTTTATCAACAAACCTAATTACCTTTTGGTTTTCTGATGCAGCGTTCGCCGGGATTAACATGATTGTCCATACCAAGTTTTGAAGAAGGAGATGGAATAAAGCCAACATTGCACTTGCAGTGATACGCGCCCGGAGGAAACGACGAACTGATGAATGTTTTGTCGCATTGAGATCCGAGTGAGGTACCACATTTGTTTGGCATGTCACAGATGTTAGCTATGAACAAAACAATTACTTTCTATGATACTGATAGCCGGCGTGATATCAACTGGTTATTTGCATTTGATGAGAAAGTTTAAGAGATTCTGCGATCGAGACAAAACAAAAACAAGGAAGGAGAAATGATATTCAATACCAGCACATATTTATTCACCTCTTCTTATTCGCACGTTACTTATACTGCAATGGAAGATCCGCAGTCGCTTTTTCTTGATTTTCTTTTCACTGAAAGCTGTTAAATGGATAGAGATCATAGTGAGCCTTGGAATTGATACCATTACGATCGAGGATTCAGTTAAACTAAGTCTACAAAAGCTATCTAGTGCAGTATTAAAAGTTAATAACAGATTCTACAAGACGAACGTCGGGTACATGTCAGGAAATTTGTCACAAAATACGTTTTAACCAATGTTTTTAAATCCCTACGACATTTTTTTGAGACAAAAAATTTAGAATTCGAAATTTATGGAAAATTCGTAAGCGATTTGTAGGTTTGATTTATACGAAGCAATTCGTGTGGCAAGCTAGTGGCATGTAACAAAGTTGCACCGTGTAAATCGGCCTCTAGGGTATTGCCCCTGTAGAGTCCTGTTATAGCACCACTCCAACCACTTATTGACAAAGCTCTCGCCCTTTCTCCTATCCTCGCCACCGCATCTAGTTCTA
Organism: Pocillopora verrucosa; assembly: GCF_036669915.1. Taxonomy (NCBI): domain Eukaryota; kingdom Metazoa; phylum Cnidaria; class Anthozoa; order Scleractinia; family Pocilloporidae; genus Pocillopora; species Pocillopora verrucosa. The sequence goes on along the minus strand of NW_027078183.1, from coordinate 8,203 downwards.
CCGACTCGAGTCATTCTGCGAATCGCTGGGGAACAACATCAAGCTAGAATCAAGAAAGACTGTAGGCTTAAAAGGTTTGGTAAATAAAGCAAATGAAGTTGTGTGAGCTTACGGATGTAAACACTTTTGACCGCGACAGTTCCCTTATCCTCAGAGTAGTCAAGGACTGTTCCGTTGATGTAGATGTCATGATTCTTCGGACCACATTTATCTTCCCGGTAGTGGTTTTCACTTGGCTCCACAGGTATTAGGATAGATGCGTTCCTCTTCAACATTTCTTTTCCTGGAGGAAGATCTATAATGACGTCTTTCCTATAACGTGTATAATTATCGTAGCTTTTTCTGTTTTTGAACACCTTGAACCAAAATTTACCACTTTTATCTGCGCTCCTTATAATCCCCTTGATCAGTTTCTTGCCAGAACTCTTAGGAAGAAGGTAAGTCATTTGGTCGTCAAATGCATTACCTGAAGGCAAGAATCCAGAAAAAGAGTCATATTACATTCTCCACAATGATAAATCAAAATCTAAACGATATGCAAAGACTCGCGGATTACCACTCTTATAGTCGGTTTTCTAACTGGTTGCTATGTATTAAATAATGTGAGCCAAGAGATTATAAAATGTTTATAATCTCTTTTGTGAGCGTGGAAAAAATGAATAGACCGATATGTGAATGAATGTAGGGACATATTGATGCTGGGGTGGATGGAGAAGAAGGATCAGTGTCAGTATCTAGGCAACTGCCCACTTACCCCTCTCCTAACCCAACAACATTCAATGGATAACAAGGTAGGGTTAATGTTGTTGGGTTAGGGGAGGGGTAGGTGGGCAGCAACAAAACAGAAACCGAAAAAGAGAGACAAGGCCGATACGGGTAGTGCAAGATAGACCAGCGGGAACTTACCCGTGTTCATGTGGACCAGTACATCACACAATTCCAGCGTTGCTGCTCCTTTGTGGCCCAGTGAAATATAAACATATTTGCCCAGCATTGGCTCAGCACAGTCATATCGTTGCAAGTAAGCGCTTTTGATTTCAAGACCTTGGCGACACAGTCGGTTAGATTCAAAAGCCAGTTGTTCCTCATCACCTATGATTAAGTTCGAGTCGTGTTGGATTACTTTAAGCAAATCCACTTGAGAGGCTTACATCACAAGTCCTTTGCGTGGAGAAAATCTAAACGGCGTGGGTTGCGGGTCGTGGGTGAATTTTCGCGGGTTGCGGGTGAAATGTCGCGGGTCGCGGGTCGCGGGTCGCGGGTAAATTATTGCGGGTCGCGGGTAAATTGTCGCGGGTCGCGGGAAGACTTTCGTGGGTCCCGAAAATTGTCGCGGGAGAAAGAAGATGGTTTCTCCTAAATGCAACGCTTCTCCCCACAAACGGCTGCTTTGATGCGAACCCCATTTCCTTGTGCGAGTACATTTATTCACTATCACTATCCCAACTAAATTTTCTAAATTTTTCGCTCTTGGAAGTTCCCTGGCTCTGAAATCCTCGTCGATTTTCGATGAACATCCTGTAATTTTCTTCAAAATCGTCTGTTTAGTTTTGTATGCTTTTTGCTAACCTGCCTTCAGCGGGCTTCTAAAAATAAAAATAGTTTTTAAGCTTTATTCATAACTGCCCTAAGTTCATTTGTGGTATTCCGGTTTTATTTTTGACAATTTTTTCCGGTCTTATTTATTTATTTATTTGTTTTTATTAGTACGTTTATAGCTGGCATAAAATGACAATGGCACACTTTTTCCAAAAATATAGGTTGTATCATACAGTCAATCAAGCTACTTAAACGGAAATGTGAACGGAAACCACAACAGCATCTTGTGCCTCATTCACCGGAAACCCCCGCGATTTTCGCGCCAACACTTGTGTCATTGTAGATTGGTAGGCATGCGCTTCGGATCAAAGAAGCCGTTTGTGGGGAGGAGATTTAAAACGGCTACGAAATGTTGCGGGTCTAGGGTGTAGAAAACGAGCTATTCCAAATAATGTATAGATGTGAACGCACTAGTCTTATCCTGCTGAGGTTTAAAAATCCCAATCTTTTATCCAGTCCTTTTATATTTAAAGCTATTTTAAATGCGCCCCTTTCTCCCTACCCTTCCCATGTACTTTTCCTACACAGGCTACCTGTGGAAAGTGCCTTGATTGTACAAACTTCAATCTGTGCCAGATTTCATGGACACGCTTCAGTGTCGAAATTAGGGTTGTTAAAAAGCTCTGAATCGTTAGAACTTTGTACGTTACTCGTTTTAAACTGTTGTCTACTTTTTGTGGTATCGTTCAGGCTTATTTTAAGTTGATCACCCGTGCCAAGCATCTCTGTTTTAGCTGAAAGAAACGATAAAGCCGGAGATAATTTTCCTAAAAAACCACGTGGGGTTTGCGCCGTCTGTTTGGAAACAGTTATGGTTATTTCTTCAGAATCTTGCTGCATGCTATAGCGGTCTAGTGATTCCTACAGGGGATAGCTTTGAAAGGTAAGCGGTCCTCTTTTTTTTCTTTTCTTTTTCGTAGCAAATAACGCGATAAAAAATTGAACTTGCATTACCAGACTGTTTGCGCAATTCAGCCTTAATCAAACATAAGTGACACTCAGCTATGAGCATGACTTGCGTGACTGTCACCCTGGCAATTCACAGAATAAATGTTTCACTTCTCCCCTCAAATTTTCCTTTTCAAAAATAATCCAGCTCCATTTGCCCTAAAGATGCACCCAAATACATTTTACTCTTTTTTACCGCAGAACCTTGCATATAAAAAGGCCACCACAAAAACAAGGAGAGAAATAATAGAGGACCTCCTTCCAAATGACTCTCGAAGTAAAAGCTAACAAGTCTGGACTCTAGAAAAGGAGAAAAAAAAAAAAAAAAAAAAGAGGACAAGCACCGAGATGCCGGGCTTGAAGAAAAAAACAAAATGAAGGCGAAGTTACCGTCACCGTTAAAGGAATTTATGTCCCTTATGAACAGAATTTCGTTCCAGGAACAATGTTTTGTTGTTGTCCGAAGCAACAATGCATAATGCGTAGGTACCACAATGGACCAATTTAAAACCACCTGATAGAATCAGAGCTGACAGTTCATTTACTGACATCACAATAGCAGTTTTCAAAGATAATGGTTTGTCAATTTGTGATTCTGTTAATTGATGATTAAGTCTTGAGATCAATGCGTTTGAATTTTTTGTTCATTCCTTTTGCCAACTAAAATTTTCTTTCGTAATGAAAAAAATAAACATTTGAAAAAATTTAAGCAATTACAATTTCTCCGATATATCACCCTTGCGAAACCTTTATGCAACGACATATGGTAGAGCGCACGGCACATTGATTATCACCATCTATCGGAACATCCCAGTTAAGCATATATTAAGAGAGCGGATAACGTTGAAGGCGCGCCTTGATTGTGTACTCAAACTCCGAATATCCTTTGCACCACCGAGCAACTCACGCGGGTCCGTGTCCGGAAGTATTTTAATCGTTGTAGGAAAAAAATATTCAAAATCATATTTTTATGCTGTATTATCTTGCTATTTTAGTATATACTAAAACAACTATTTACCTCAGTGTCAAGGCTACGAGTGGTCATATTCAGCAAGGACGTCGCGTTTTTCCGCCTTTTCTAACCTTGCTGATTGAACTTGGTTTGTTCGTTTTTTGGAATAATGACTGCCGCAAGATTTTTTGTGGACGTGTTAACTGTTTTGTTAGGAAAGAAAACTGAAATGGCTTGCTTTTACACGGTTGTTCTACAGGAAGTTCTTTTCAAAATAGCGACACGTAAACAATCGAATCGACCTCGTCGCCTGATGAAGACTAGCAGTATTGCAGTCGAAACGTCGCGATCTACATCATAGGTGACTCTATCGTGAGACAAACGAACAAAGTTCAACTCCACAATGTATGGAAGTTATCCAAGCCCACAGATGGATCGAAATTTTTATCACATGACTGGTTTATACATAGAAATTCTTTCACTGTTATCTTGAGCCTTACCTATTCTGATGTCAACGTTTGATAGCCTTCTTCTAGTTAGAATTTTAACAGACACTACCCACACTCGCGTTTCTAAATCAACTCTCCACATCTGCTTTACCAGATGACGGGTTCGAGAGCAGGTTTCAGAATTTCCGTCTACGGCATGACTGGCCAGATAGTGAGTTTGTGTGCTGCTTTGAGATGTAGGTCGTTTTTCAGCAATATCAATCCAATCTCCAGTAACTAATAAAAATAAACAACATACTTGAAATTTCGGGAAATGAAAGCACAACTTTTGTATGTAGTGTGTTACGACAACAAATGTCTTCACTTTTGATGACCTCACACCTTTTGAAATCCCTAGGGAATATTCGAATAATCATTCACTAAAAGATATCTGGCACTGATATGCTCTAAATCCTTCAAAGTAGCTGATTTTTCGTTTATTAATCAGAAAATTTGTAAATATTGGTTCATTCTCTTTACGCTTTAAAAAGAAATATCAGGAATGAATAATTTATTCCTTTTGTTTTTATATTTTCTTCATAACATCGTAACCTGGGTCGTATTCTTATACAGTAGGGCATTCATGGAAAAAAACACAAACTCACTTAAAAGTGATAAAATATCCATACCCTAAATGATATGAAGACTGAACTAACTTAATTTAAACGTGAAAACACGATATTATGTGACAGTCACATACAGCACAATACCATATCTCCATAATTTTTTGGTCGTCACCATCTTACCGTTTAGCAATGCAAAATATTGCAGCAAGACAAGAAACAAAATCTCAACAACGGTATTTCTGCTCATTACAATGAAATTCTGATCTAGGAATGAACAGTCTACTTAAGTTTTCACATGGCGACTGCTCGACACTTATTTCACTGAAGGCCAGTGTTATAGATTTGTAATAATTTAATGACGTCAACAAGTCATAAATTGCGCAAGATCAATTAATTAAGTGCGCGCGCTCTCTAACAAATTTAAAAAATAGGAGAGTAATGCATTTTGACTCGATTATTTCCACTTTAATAATATACATGAAATTACGCGCTTCTGATTGGCTAAAAGGTATTGCATTTGTCGTGTAACACGAGCACAAATTTCAGATAACACGCACTGCCAAAATTTCATCCGTCTTGATTTTTCATGTGAATTACACAGGACGAAAAACCAAAATTCCGGTTACGGAAATGTTGCGGAAACCTTTGTTTTTATTGCGGAAACGTAACGGCTAACACGTGTTCCCGTCGACAGAATCATAACGTTTACTCATGTTTCCGTAGCTGCGGACACAGCCGAACCGGACCACTTTTCTGCATGTTTCCGCAAGTGTTCCGTTGGATGCAACATGTGTTTCCGGTGACGTAACATGTTGATGACGCCAAAGGAAAACAAACGGAAACTTCTACGAAACCACTTTGTTGCATGTTTCCGTCGCGGAACTGTACTCATATAATAATTATCGAGGAATAAGCTTTGAAAGTTTTCTCAAAGATAACTATACACCGTTCTGTTCACTCTTGAACTGGGGACATTTTTCTGCTACTAAATTTATTTGTTGAGTATATAATCATATTAGCGAAAATACAGAACTGGTCTGGAAGTGACGAAGGAAAGATTGCGTTACACTCACTAGACCGAGATTTCTGTCTCGCGCTTACGAATTTTTTTTTTATTATACAAGAAACTAAATGAATATCAAGAGGTTGCTCACTGAGAGGTAGATATTGCAACTTCTGGATTGATTTTCCGGAAAAGTGTTGCACAAGCCTAGCAGGAACCGGTGTCACAGCAGATTTGGACCCCCTGGTCCAAATCCGCTAGCGGATATGGACGCCCTTCGCAGATTTGGACCCCCCTACCAAACTTTCCTTTTAAGCATCCTTTGTATCATATTTGGTTACTAATTCTATTTGCAAGCTTTTTTGTTGATGTTCTTTTCAATCACACACAACATTCCCACAATAAAAGTAAAAAAAAAAAACAACTAAACAAAAAAAGCCATTTCGTTCCAATTCTACCGCATTCATTATAGCGAGTCGTACAGTATGACGCAAGAATTAGATGTGAACAAACTACTGCATTCGAACTATTGAAATTGTTACAAAAAATCTTTCCTTCTTCTGATGCGAATCAACTTTGGTACGAAAACGTCATAACAATAGTGGAGACTATGGCGTCCAGTCACAAAAATAATTCAGTCTGATCTTCTAAAATAAGCATTAACAGTTTCTGAACAAGTACGAAGAAACTACTCCTATTACAATTCTTTCGTAAATCTTATGATAATTAAAATGTTTCTATTCGTAACTATTGTAACTCTCTGCTTATTTTCAGATTCAAATCAACATTAATGGCATCGTCCTAACAAAAGAGGAGACTATTACATCGAAATCAATCTTATGTCTAATTTTAACGATTATAACTGTTGAGGGATCCGAAACAACACCTTAACAATTACGAAGACGTCTAGAGTCTGGGAATCTGCAGACAATGCAGAGCCACTCACCCCTCCGGGGCAGTCTTAAATACCTCGCAGCTCATGTGTAACCATTCCTCGCACAACTCGCACTGTATCATGTCATCCCAACACTCGGGCATTGAACAATGATAAAATAAATTAGTATTACAAGTTTGTCACTATTGAATCTAGCGGTGTTCGCCCTATCGGCCGGCAAAAGGTTCAAAACACGACCTCTGTCCAGACATCAAGGCAGCTTAGCAAATACCTCTTAAATAAAATTATAAACGGAAGGAAAACATAATTTGTTATGCGCCTTCAGCGAGAGTTCGATTATCTGATCATGAAAAGTGACCTTATTTCTGTGATTTTTCGGCTTGAGGCTTGTGGGTCGACCGGTTTTGTGGTAATTTTCTCAAGAAACCAGGAGTGATATCACGATTCTTAGCATACTATAGGTTTATCTCTGGACGAAAATATCAGGGAGTCCATTTTTTCCGACCTTGTGCACCATTTTTCCAATCTCACTCGGTCCCTATAGAGAGTCGTCTCTTAATAATGCTAAGCTTTCAAACTTTTCAATTTAGAGGTATTAAATGCCATTTGTACTTTTTTACGGTCTCGATACTTCCAGGTCACACGTTAAGAGTAAGAAGCCGTATGTCCGAGATATTCTAACAAGCCTTGTCGTGGGCTGCCAAGGTCAGGCAAAATGGGGAATGAATGACAATGTTTTGATGGTCCCTGCAGCTGCTGTTAGTTTGTGAATTCTTTTGTGTTACAGTACCTGCTGACACGGTTTCGCAACTGTGTTTTTTACCGAACAAAGAACCTGAAGCTTTGTTAGAAGCGCCGAAAAGGTTACTTGCTGGTTAAGAGCCGTGACCGTTAAGACAAGCATTTTACACTGACTCTTTTTTTCGCGGTTAATTAAGTTTTGTAAAATTAATTGGTCTTGCCTATACGTTCACAAGGCGAACAGACGTTGCGGTAATTAAAAAGTATTTTCACTCCAGGCAGAAAAAATCAAATTGGTAAAAAATAAAGGCAAATCAGAGCCCTAATGGATAATTTAGATTCCTTTTTCTTTGTTCTACGTAATTGTGCTTATTGCAAAAAATGACCGTCGAGCGACCATAACTGCAAGTTTAGCTTAATGAGGTCTGCAAGCCCTAACTTAGTCACTTAGCTCCTGCAAACTCCCATTTGCACACGTTGTTCTGGTTCTATCGAGTGTTAGTTACAAGGCACGGTTAAGCACATATAAAGTTAAACAATGGGCAGAAAACTAAAGATTCGTAGCGAGAGACCAGCAAGTTTTTGCAGAAAACAAACTTCAAATGATAAAGACAAAGTAATTTAACAAACAACTGAGTATAAATGTTATTTGTTTCTGAAAAAGGTATTTCTGTACGATTTTGAGTAGTTTCAAAGGCAGGATGCTCTTACTTAACTCTTTGGTCACGCAATCAACATATGGCGTGATATTTTTGTCTTCCGTGTGCTATTTTGAAGAGTTTCCTACGTCGCGGAGAAAACATTGCCCAAAGAAAACTTTAGTTCATTTTGAAGATCGTTTCTTTGGTAATTACATACGTAATTTGATCGAATCTTCTGAATGATGGCACATGGTAAAAAAGAGGTTTTCTCACCGACAACGACGGATCAATGGCGGAGGCCAACATAGCAAAAAAATTCAGCTCTCTCCAGATTTCTATTAGGAGCATACACACAAGCAATACGAAAGAG